>NW_027185799.1:23720865-23823597 GCF_028583685.1 Petaurus breviceps papuanus
ACACACACACACACACACACACACACACACACACACACACACCCTGATGTGAGGTTTTTCTTTGGGGCTCACTTATGGGAAGAGTTGTGTGATTTGACCAGATGAGACTCTGAATAGCCATTGAGCTTTGAAAACCCAAATGTTGGTGCTTCTCTCTCTGGTAACTAACATTGTATATATGTAATGGTCAAACAGCTAGAAGCCTTGTCTGTTGGTCTGTTGAATTGTATTATTTTCTCTGTCTTTATTTTTTTATCTGCTTATAATTTCTGTTTGTATTTTCTGAAGTTCAGGGTGCTGACTTTTTTCCCTGGACTAAGTGAATTTATATATATAATGTTTGATTAAAGTAAAATTGTTAACCCTTTTTGAGTTGCTTTCCTTTAGAAAAGCAGATCAAAGAACCTGTGCTAGCAGCCATCCTGGGTATGCTAGGGTGCTTGTTGCTACACACATGGAAAGATCAGCAAAGGCCAGAAGATGTAAGCCGATGGCACCTGTGGTTTTTATGGTTTTTAGCCTTCGGTCTCTTTCTCTGGTGTCATTGTTGTCATGTAAGGTGAAGGGAGGATGTTTATGGATATCTGCATCAATCCCACTTCATTATGTTCTATTCTAGAACTTGTGTGTATAGAATGTGGGGAAGCAGGCAATGAAGAAGATGCCATTCCAGATCCAATCAATCTAACACCGACTTTCTGGATTTTATCTTCTGAGCTTGTTTTCAGGGTTTCTTGAGCCTAGAGAAAAGCCCATAGAGGGTCAGAGTAACGTATCTCCAAACGATCTTCTGAAATCTACCAACCTACTAAAATTCAGCTTGCTCAGCCCAATCTTAAACTATATTTTATTCAGAAAGCACAGTGCTTATCACACAAAATGACAAATATTTAGGATAAACTCCATAAGAGTTAATAAAATTATATCAGATCATAGAATCATAAAATTTTAGAGTTGGAAAAAAGATAATCAATCATCTAATCCAGCCTGCTCATTTTAGAGGTGAGGAAAATGAGGAACATAGAGGTTAAGTGTCTTAGCCATCACCCAGTTAGTTAGTGGTTGAGTCAGGAATAGAACCCATATATTATATTTGTCCTTTAATGAAAATAATATTACAGAATATTTACATTACAATAAAAAGAATGAATAGTATGAAAGAAAAAAAAGAATTTAAGTATTCCATATATGTTAAAAGCTATGCTATAGAGAGCCTATAGAGTCTGAGGACCTGAGTTCAAATCCCACCTTTGACTCTTATCTGTGACCTTGGGCAAATCACTTAATCTCTTTGGCCTAAGTTTCATCATTTGTAAAATGAGGAGACTGGGCCAAATGGTCTATGAGGTTTCTTCTAGCTCTAGAGCTATATTCCTCTGTGATCCCATTTATCTTGCCTAAACATTTACCATCTTAACAATTTTTTTAGGTATTCAGAGAATTCTGGAGCCTTCTTACTTGTAATATTGGTGGGCAGCCGTTCGATTTGTTATTTTCAATTCCTTCTTTCTGAACTGGATCTATTTCTTGAAGGGTTAATTCTTATTACAGAAATCCAAATTGAGAAACTCACTTTCTCAAGGGTATTTGAATTTTGAAAGAGGTCCAAGTTTTAAGACAAAAACATTTATCTCCGATGGTAGCACCTGTTCATAAGGCTAATTGGCAGAAAAAGTAACATAGTTCTCTATCTACCTGTTTCTACCCTCTTGTTTGATTTAAATAATAAAGGAAATGCCCCTTCCCATTATGACCTCATGTTTTTCCTTTTCATTTTTTAGTCAAGCTATACAAATAAGAGAGTCTAAAAAGGAGGAAAAGAGAAGTAATAGTAGCTCTGAGCTGGAGGAAATAAAAAAGACAGCTAGGAAAGGATATAATTTAGTGCCTAATCAATTAGCTGATTGGATTTTCCATGAGATTAACTTCTAGCCCAAAATGGATTACAATAGTGATCCATCAGTCATATGAGACTCTGGCTGTATGAAAAGGGTGGTGTCATATTCTAAGCAGCTATTATAATTAATTAGATGTATTATAACAATGGTATGGGCTAGGTATAGAACTTCCTAGCCCGAGGAAACTCATATCTCATCTCATCGTGCTTGTGCCTTACAGCATATATGACTTTTTTTCCAGTGGTTAGAGAATTGTAAAAGATTATCATACCACACGTATGAAAATACCATACTTCTCAGTACTGTGGAAAAAAGATAAAGTCTCTCCCTTGTGCTTGCACCTAGGGGCCTTAAATCTGGTTTGATATCAGCTGATATGAGCCCTTTGTGTTATTTTTAACTTAGCATAGTTTTCTTTAATGTAATTTCCTTAGGAATTTTAATTGCTTTTTTCCCTGTATACTAATTTCTGTTCACATGAAGAGAAAAGAGTAGATTTTTCTTTCAATAATATGAAAAGAAAACAATTATGAACACTACTCAGTATGAATGGTATTTAGCACTCAAATGAAGGATCTCCATTATGTCAAATACATATACCTCTGTACATATATGAATCTTTTAAAGCTCAAAACTCTATGTGCACATATGAATTTTTTAAATCTCACAAGTCAGCTGGTCTGCTTTGGAAGGAAAGGCAAAATGGAAAACTGAACTGCCATTATTATAAGCCTTATGTGTAATGGGAGACTGGACAATGAGGGCCCACTTCTTAGAACTCACTCAGATTTACCTTTCCTAGTGTGTTATACAGAGCAGTCCACTGTATTACATCTGATTTGCAGACCATGACCTCTGAGGTAGCAATTGTCCAAGAGAAAAATTCAAAGTACTCTCACCTCTCCAGCATTTGATAGAGAAAATAGAGGCAAGACGCAGATTTAATAGGGGCATGCAAGGCTATAAAATTAAGAGATTTTTTTCCAAGAGATTTGTATTCAATGCTATCCAGAAGTTTATCTTCATGAGAAAAAAGGATGCTAGGATGCTATCTTCCACTAAGGTCTCCATTCTAAAGCTTCCTCACCCTAAGGAGGTGCCCCTGGATTTCCAAATCAATAAACTCTTTTGAAATAACTACTATGTGTTGTTCTCAGAGGATTTTTAATCAGAAAGGGAGCTTAGAGTTGATCAATTTCACCCCCTGTCATTTAACAAAGGAGAAAACCAAGGTACACAGAGGAAGAGAGTGACCACTAGAATTTATTTTCTTTGTAACAGATGGGTTAAAATCCCAACAGGTGGAGGGGATTCCTATGATATGAGAACACCACGCCCCTATCAAAATATGTTCTAAGGCAAGTTACTGGGGGGGATATGTTTGAAGGGAGCTGGCCCAGATAGTAGCTATCAAATCATATTGTGGGGGGTAGAGCCTACTTTAAGTAAGGGACTGGTTTCATCCATGAATAATCCAAAAATTTTCTTAATGGCTGTGCAAATCTAAACAAAGCCATTTATGCTCTGAGTCTTTAGTTTCCTCCTCTATGGGGTGGGATTAGGAATATTTATACCACCCACTTCAGAGTTGTTGTATGTGGATCAAGTGAGATAATAGGTATGATAGGCCCTTCTAACTTTGAAGTGCTCAGTAATATAAAGTTAATAAATACTAGTTGACTATTTATTTCTCCACTCTTCCCTTAGTATTAAAAGGTAATGAGGTACAGTGAATACAACATTTGACCTGGAGTCAGGAAGACTTGAGTTTAAATACTGCCTTGGATATTTACTGGTTGTGTAACCCTAGGCAATTCACTTAACCTCTCTCAGACTCAGTTTCCTTATCTATAAAATGAGGATAATAATAGCAACTATCTTGCAATGTTATTGTGAATATCAAGTTACAAATTATATGTCAAGTGCATTGCAAACCTTAAAGCGCTATATTAATGTTCATTGTTACTATTACAGTTGCCGCTATTAAAAAAAAAAGACCTTTGAGTTTCACTTTCTTTTATTCCTTTGGATGAAAAATTATTGTAAGGCAAGATAAGCAAAGGCAGGGCAATCAGGAAAAGAAAAGGAAAAAAAGGTTTACATAGTATGCAAATTAAGCCCTTGAATAATAGAATATGATTTACCCAAAACTAGTGGATTGGAGCTACTGTTGGAATGGAGGATCAATCCTTAAGCTCTTCTGCATTACTCTGGTTAGGAATGTAATCCCAGCCCCCAAACCCATTGCTATAGGGCTTTCTCCTTCTTGGTAGACATCAACACCCAAGCCTGCTGGGATTTGGTTTTCTGATGTCTGCATATATGCTTTGCTTCTGTCTTCTATAGGGAGTCTATTATATTTTTGCTATTGAGAACTATGCATCACAGCGATGCTGTGAATATTGCATTGGCGCTACAGAGAGTTCCTTCACTCTGCATTGTCTGGTATACCTTCAATGTATGTTTTCTCCAACTTCTGTTTGGCTATTAAATTGGATAAATAAGTTTTCTTTGCCAATTATTATGATATTCATTTGGTGGGAAATGGAGTCAAGCCTCAGATGTAGAACTTGGAATCCCGTTTCCTCCAATAATGAAATAGCCATCAGAAATCAGACTGAAACTACATCCCCAAGACTGACAATATTTAAGTGAGCAGAAAGATATGGTTCTAGCCTGATACCTCCTCTCTCTGAAGCAAGGAAAGTACCCTCTGTCCCCAATATCCTGCTTCCCCTTCTGGCTGGAATTATTATCTCCTTTGGAGAAGCCGGTTGGGGGAGAGAAGAGTTAGATAATGATGTCAATTCAGCCTCCCTCTGAACCATGCAACCACACTCCCATGCTATATACATATATAGATAATATAGATATAATATAGATATATAAATGTGTGTCTGCATATATGTGTGTATACACATATATAGACACACATATATACAAAGATACATGCATATACAACATATACACACGTATATGCATACATATATACATATAAATGGAAGACAGCTCTTCTTATACACAGAAAAGTCAGTTCATTCAGATGCTGAAAAAATGTAGTCATTTTTTTAAACTTAAGCTACTTAGACTTTTTAAAAGAAGATTTGGAATATTTTTTTCAGCTTTAGGTAAAACCATTTCAGAAAAATTACTCTGGACAAAATGAAGTGTTAAAGGAAGAAAGAAACAGTGGTAAAAGGAGGGAGTCCAGGACTGAAAAAGACATAGAGGAGAAGAGTAGAGAAAGGGGAGCTACAGAGAGACAAGTGAGTCACAGAATCATGGGAAAATAGAGAGAAGTGAGAGAGAGAGAGGCAGGTGGAGGGGAGAGAGAAAGAAAGAGAAGGGGAAGATAGAAACAGAGACAAAGGCAGATAGGAGGAGAGAGACAGAGATAGGGAAAAATAGAGAGAAATAAGGAGAGGGAGAGGAGAGAGACAGAAAAGACATAGATAAAAGGAGAGAGGTAGAAAAAGGGAGAGGCAGGGGGTTCTTGAATGGACACAAAGTGTTTGAGAATGATGTTTTTGGTTTGTCGTGTTGAACTATAGGATTTGGAGCAAAAAGCACTTAAGAGATTTTCAGGTCCACCTCCTTCATAGTATATATAAGGAAACTGAAGTGGTTATGACTTAGTCAAGGTCATACATGTAGCAAATATCAGAGATAGCATACAAATCCGTGTCCTCCAATGCTACATCCAATGTTCTTCCATTACACTATATAAGATAGATCATATTATACTTACTAGTAAACTAATAAGGAAGACAACTTCAACTTTACTTGTGACAGTAAAGACATGGGTGACCATGACCAAGTGATTGAAATGATCTGAGTCCCCTTGGTAAAGATGGACAATCATTCTTTCATTAACTACTTCAAAAGTTTGCCATGAGACTCAAATGAGTTAATGTTGACATAACCCTTGGTCACTAGGTTAGATTCATGTCAGATGAAAAAGATTTTGAAATGGCCTGAGTTTGCAGTAATTCTGCACTTGGTAGTATAGTTATGAAATGGTTTGTGTTTATGTTCCTAGTTAGAACAAAATTCTTTTAAAATAGACTGGGACTCCAGCCCTAAAGGTAAAGGTTGAGCTCTCTGTGGCTCCCAGAGTTGTGCTATGAGCTCATGCTATAGACAAATATACTTCAGGATATGTAAAGGGCAGGGTCAGCCACAGGTGTTTATAAGAAATAAGATTAAGTTAAATTCACTCCATAATTAGAATTTTTTTAAAGTCTACACTTTGGAGTGGAAGCCAGTTGCTACAGATGAAGTAAAGAAAGGAATGGGGAGGAAGGGGAGTCAGTTTCTCATGTCTGTTTTCTTCCATTGCTTTGGATCCAGAGCCTAAGATAAAAAACATAGTGACATATCTCTCTTAGAGATCAATTTTTATGATATTCCATGGAGGTTTGGGTTTAGAAATGGGTATCATAGATGTTACGGCAGTGGTAACTTTCCTATTTCATGTATGCAGGGACCAATTCTACCTACCCTCATTTCTCTGATTGTGTAGTCCTCTCTAGAGAGATCCTCAAAAATTCTCCCTGTACTAGGTAAAACCCTGCCCTCCAATCCTAATCTTGTGTTAAGTTCTTCTCTTCTCAAGTTGGGAAGAAATATGACCCCCAAGGTCTTTTGAAGGGCTGATACATTCATAAAGCACTTTGCAAACTTTAACACAAGCAATCAATCAAAAGATATTTATTAAACACCTATTACATGTTTGCCACTGCACTAAAATTGATGAAAGACAAATGTGAAAGTCTCTGCCCTCAAGGAGCTTACATTCTATTGGGTGAGATGATATGTGTATATATAGGCATGCACAAAATAAATCCAAGATTTACTGGTTGAAAGACACTAGTGACCATGGGGATTAAGACAGAGCTCATACAAAATGTGACACTTGAGCTGTCTAAAAGGAAACTAGGAAGGAATTAGAAAAGAGATGTGGAGGGAATGCATTTCCAGGCACAAGGGATGGCCAGTGAAAAGGCACAAAGATTAGAAATGTATGTGAAGAAGAGTCAAAAAGCAAGTTTGGCTGAAAAGTAGAGTACATGAAGGGGAGTAATTATGTACTAAAAGCTATAAAGGTGGATTGGGGTCAAGTTATAAAGGGTTTTAAATGCCAAACAGAGGAATTTATAGTTGATCTTAGAGGTAACAGGAAGCCACTGAAGTTTACTGAGTAGAGTGACATCATCATATGCATTTTAGGAAAATCCCTTTGGCAGCTGTATGAAGAAGGATTGAGAAGTGAGGGGAGAGACTTGAGGCAAGCAGAATAATTAGGAGGTTTTTGCAATAGCCCAGGTGAGAAGTGATGAGGGTTTGAACTAGGGTGTTGGCTATATACCAGCTATTAATATTGTTGTAGCACTTGGGGTCCCTATCATCTCCATGGATCACAGAAAAGCTACCTCATCTTTAAGTCCTTCCTTGGGTAAACATCTACTATCCATTCAGAAGACACATTTGTTTAAAACAAATTATATTTAATCCAGTAATATTGCAAACAAAATTATAAGAAAGGCTCCCACAAATTTCCTGAGAAAAATACCCTCTCTCACAGCTTACTATAAAATCAGTAAGAAAAAAGCACATGTGTAGAAAATACATAAAACCATGGAAGATGCATGGCCAAGGAATATACACTAGGAATACTCAAGGAATACATGTGGAAAAAAAAACATGTGAAGGATGTACACATAAGGGACATTAATGGTCAGGGCAACCCAGCTGATGTAGTAGGGTTGCTTATATTCTCAAGTTAGATCATCATTTTGTTCCATTTTTCACTGAGAGGTATAAATTTCTGAGCACTTCTTCTCTGAATTGCTGAGAAGGCGAGCACTTCTTCTCTACTCAGTGTTATACATTTCATTTCTTCTGTACATCTCTCTACTGATCTTATTATTCTTGCTGCTTCTGTTTGATACCTTTGCTTTGGGGCGTCATCTCTTTTAAGACATTGACTGGGCATCTTGGCCTCCAGTCAGCCAAGATGCAGGGACTAGAAAACCTCTCCTTAAAAAGAACAAGCTTCTAGCTTTTTTTACTGCATAGATGCCAAGATAATGATACTTCACAACTAGATAAGGGGCAGCAAGTCAAGAGACAGCTAGAATATCCCGTGATAAGATTGTCTCCTCTTTCAACTATCTGTAACTATACATCCAAAGGCCATTGTTTCAGACAACTATCTAACTTAGAGTTAGAAATTCCTTGTAACACCAATTTCATTCTATATGGAGGTCCCAGACACTCAAAAAACAAACCTGAAACACTTCGGGGGGGAAGGGGGAATCTGTCAAAGAAATAACATGAGAGACATGAGGCAGCTGAAGTTATGAAGTACACTTTGTTTCCAATATCAGCAAATGAACTTAAGAGAAAAGCTATGTGGTAAAGGCAAAGTTATGGCCATCAACTCTCTTGGTCCACAGTGCTGCCTTTGTTGTATTTATCTTCCAGTAAAACATAATAATAATAATAACAAAACCTTGTCTTTTGTGCTATACTCTGACCAGTATAAACCCTTGCCATCTCTCTTGTCATTATTATTGTTCAGTCAGCTGTGCCTAACTCCTTGTGACCCCATTTGGGGTTTTCTTGGCAAAGATACTCAAGTGGTTTCTCATTTCCTCCTCCAGCTCATTTTATAGATGAGGAAACTGAAGCAAATAAAGTTAAGTGACTTGTCCAGGGTCACACAGCTAATTAGTGTCTGAGGCCAGGTCTGAACTCAGGAAGATGAATTCCAGGTCCCACGCTCTACCCACTAGCCACCTACATGCCCTTGCCATCTCTCTACACTACTATTACCTCTTTACTGTTGATCAGATATAGATATAGATAGATATAGATACAGATAAATTGCAACCAAATTCACGTGAAAGTCAAGCCCATGGTCACAAGGATCCAAAAATAGGAAAAGTAAAAAACAAAGCCAAGACAAGCTATTTGTCTTGCCAACATTGCATACCTTCTAATTATTTTAGAAAAATTTAAACTTACAGATTTTTATTCATGATAGAATTTTGGAGCTGGAAAAGACATTTTAAAATTCTGACAGAAAAACAGCACTATAGAGTTGGAAGGGACCTAAGGAAGTCATTTAATCCAATCTCCTCATTTCATAGAGAGAGGAAGTCACTTGCTCAAGGTCACATAGGTAGTAAGTAGCAAAGCTAAGGCTAGAGTTCTTTTCTCAAATCTTTGTTTAATGATCGTTTCACTGCTTAATTGAGAATTTTTCCTCCTAATGATTGGAAGCCATTATTTCTTTAATTCACAGTTGTGCCTACAATGGTAGGAATCTTAGCTTCTTAGGCAGGTTAGTGTTGGAGATATTTGGGGGAATACAGGGTAACTTAAAATCACTTCAGTCCTATTTTATCAGTACAGTGGTAAATGATCTAAACCACACTTTCTCTTGATATCATATTTGTTGTATTCACTAAATTTGCTTTCAAAGAGTTATATAATCATGGAGCAGCACAGAATTTGTCTAGTTGCCTCATTCTCCACTGACCTCGATTCCCCAGGCAAGAATGTCAAAAAGGCAAAAAGCTAAACATTTTATGGATCAACCAATTTTTGGAGAAGTTTAAAATTGCAACAGTGGTCAGGTAGATGGCTTCTGTTACATCTGTGAACTTTAGGGCAAAATTACTTTGAGAGGAGAAATATGCCACTCACCCCATCCCCCACATCCAATCTCTGCAATGCCCCTCAGACACATTTTCTCTCTCCATTCACAGTTACCACTTTGCTGAAGCCCTCATCATCTCCCCTCTGTTCTATTGCAACAGTCTTTTGATTTGTCTCCATGCCTCAGGTCCATTCCACCCTACCCCAGTCCATCCTCCACAAAAGTGCCTAAAGGATTTTCTTAAAGCCCAGGTCAGATCATGTCACCTCATCCCTGAAAGATGGGAGAATATGCATTGATTCTAATTAGACAAAATTACCCATTTCCTAAAAAAACACAGAGCTTGAGAAGCATTATATTCTGGTGGAAAGAATGCTAGGTACAAAGTCAGGAGAGACCTGGTATAGAACCCCAACTCTGGTCCTTGCTATTTTTATGACCTTGGGCAAATCATATCATCTCAAAGAACCTCAGTTTCCTCATCTGTAAAGTGGGAACAATAAGACTATTTGTGGTACCAATATCAATGGATTGTTTTAAGACTCAAGTGACATAATGTATTCAAAACACTTTGCAAAGGTAAAGAGAAATTCAAATGCTAGCTAATATTATGGTTACTACAGTTGACCAAGAACCTCTCTTTCTCTCCTTATTCCAAGGAGTTAAAAGTGAAGGACTAGGAGAGTGCCAGGTTCTTGTCTATCTCATCTCCAGAGTTCTTGATTCCAGTCTATTTCAGCACCACTACACAAAAGATATTTAAATGAGAATACAGAAATGCTCAGAGATTATGAGATTCCATAATTCACAAGGAAATATCATTTGTTTCAGGGAGAAGCTAGCAATCATTGAAAGTACTGCATAATCTTCCAAAAGAAATCCAGTTCCATATTCTTCAATTTTAGATACACAGTTTACTCTTGGGATAATAAGGTCATATATTTAGAAAGGGCCTCAAACACCATCTAGCCTAATCCTCTCATTTTACAGATGAAAAATCCAAGGTCTTGAAAGGTTAAGTGATTTACCTCCAACTATTTGGAATATCTATCCAAAGTACGTGTATTGAGGAACCAGTTTGGTGGGCTGCTGCCATTATCTTTAAGAAAAGATAATTGTGGGGCTCCCAAAATGCAATAGAGAGTGACATACTGTACATTAATAGACTTCACCTGCCATGAAGGATTTCCAAGAAGATAAGGAAAAGAGCTGCCTAAGATGAAGTGTGGAGGGGCTAGAATATGCTATGTTGAAGGAAATTCCTATAGTGAATTAAGATTATAGATCCATTAATATGATAAAGCAATATATAAACCAAACTCCTACTATTTCTGTTAGGAACCCTTTCTGGAAATCCTTGTTGTTGCCTGTCTACCTTCACAGTTGTGTTTTAAAGGCTTTTCCATCTTTCCCCATGAGATACAGCATGTCCCAAAATCTTAGGGACATTTTAAGACTTTAAGGACATCCTATATTAGTCCAAATGCCAGAAGATCATCTACCTAAAGAGAATGTTTGGCACACTGGAGTGAAAAGAGCCCAGGGCTTAGAGTGGGAGTCATTAAGACATAAGTTCAAATTTCAAGTCAGGCACATACTAGCTTTTGTGCCTCTGGTCAAATCAGTTAACCTAAGGTCCCTTATCGCTCTATATCTAGGACCTGCATTTGAATGTCAGCTCTGTTACTTGGTGACTTTGTACAATTCTCTTTTCTCTCCTGCATGCTTTCTTTACTTGTAAAATTAGGAGTGGGACAAGATGATCTCTCAGGCCTTTTTCCCTTTACTTGTACCAGGTAGAGATCATTCTTAAAGGTTCCTATTGCTTCCCTGTATCCTGGGCATTGCAGCTGTGGAAAAAAATGCACTCTTTATTTTCTGAACTTAAGAGCTGCATTTCCCCCTCTTTTCCATGGTAATTTGCTGTAACCTCTGTCTAGTGATGGACAGTTTGCTTTTCTCACTGGCTTTCTGAAGTGAAGCCCTCCCCAGCCATTTCAGAGCATCTCTCCCTCCCCATGCTCACCTCCATCTCCAACCCCCTACCTTGGCTTTCTGACATGTGCTTACCAGATGAAGAGGAGAGACTAGAAAGGCTGGTTCAAAAGAGTTCACATATCCAGCATATTTCTCCACATGCTATTGGAAATTATAGGTTGGGATTAGTTGTATCTCTACAAATAAGTAAGAAGAGCTCAAAGCAATCCACATACATGTGAGTCTAATGATTTAAACCAAGGATTTTCAGCAAGAAATGTTCACTGTCCTCCATCCACTCATCTCCCAAAAGTATCACAGAAAAGCTGAGGCTGAATTGCAAATAACCGATCCTTTAAGTTCAATGCTCCAGTCCTGGCTTCCTGGCACTGAGGTGGTAGATTGAAGGCACCCAGAAAGCCAACCTAGCAGGTGTAACTTCAACTTGACAACAATATTCTTTGATTCTGTTCTGTGAGGTTTGTGTTAGTGTGCAGCTTTTTTTTCCTTGGGTACTTGAAAAATGGATGTTTTCTTTCATTTGGCTTGAATGTAAAAGCAGCTCGAAATTGCCTCAGGGTACTTTTCATATTCACTGTGATATCACCCAGTTGGAATTATGTGCACTCATTTTCTAAATTCTGCAAAGAAAATTGTTGAATTCTTTATGACATTTACCATAACTCTGAAAAAGTATGCCGTTTTCCCTCCCCCACTTTAAAAAAAAGAGAGAGAAAAAAAATATCTTCCATACTAGCTCAATCTCCTGGAGCATTAAATGCTTTTTTGAAATCCCTCATTTTTAATCAGTCATGCCACTATGTTTTATTTGCCACAGAATTACCCCATGCATAGTCTAGACATCAGATCCTGCCTTTAAAAGAGACTCACATTATTGGCTACAAGGTTCTGCCTTACAAATGATGAGTTAATCTCTGACTCCACTAAAATTTTACCCAAATAGCTTCAACACCATCTATTATTTTCCTCATGCAAAAAATAAAATAAAGAAAAGCTAGCCCCTTTGCAACCTTCCTCTATCCTTCCTCTTACTCCTTATTCTCTAGTATTTCTGAGCACCTGTTCTTCAGAAGGGCGATGATGTTCTGTAAAATTTTATAGTTAATAGGAACTTTTGTGCCTTTCAGCACATGTACCTTTATATAAAAGAGGAAGTATGGTTTAAGTTCTTACTCTAACATGTACTAGCAGTATGACTATGGGAAAGTCACTTATCAGTGCCTCCAGAACTAGGAATTGGGTGAGGGTGCTATATACTGAAATAGGGAACTCAGATAACAGAAATTTCCTCTACCAAAGCAAGTCAGCACTTTCTGCTCAATGTGTATTCTCAGACAGTTGCCTAGAACAATGAGAGGTTAAATGACTTGACTAGAGTCAAGCCCTCAAAAAGTATTTAAGGATTAACAGTTCCAGGCACCACACCAAGGACTAAGAATACAAAGAAAGAAAAAAGACAGTCCCTGCTCTCAAGGAACTCTGATATATAGCAAACAACTATTTATAAACAAGATATATTACAGGATAAATTAAAGGATACATATAGGCTAAACCAACAGAGGAAAGGCCCTTGCATTAAGAGAGAATACCAAGCATGGGGGACAGACAGTGAAAATGCCCAAAGTAGGGAAATGGATTGTCTTGTACAAGGAATGACAAGGAGGCCAGCGTCACTGGATCGGAGAGTACATGAAGGAGTAAGGTCAAGAGAAGGGGCTAAATTATGAAGGGTTTTGAATGCCAGAGGATTTTATATTTGATCCTGGAAATAACAGAGAACCAATGGAGCTTTTGAATAGGGAAGTGACAGAGCCAGATTTGTACTTTAGTATAAAAGTTGAAGAAGGATACAGTTGGAGTGGGGAGAGACTTGAGGCAGGGAGTGCGGTAGGACGCCATTGCAATAGTCAATACATGAGGTTATTGATGTGGGCCTATACCAGGACGGGGGCAAAGTCAAAAGAGAGAAGGGCATGTCTAAAAGAAACAATAGGAATTGGCAACACATTGGATATGGGGGTGAGAGAGTGAAGAGGGAAAGATGGCACCTAGGTTCTGAGCCTGAGTGAATAGGAAGAGGGCCAATGTCTTCCAGAAAAATTAGAAAATTAGGAAGGAGGGAGAAATAAGGGGAAAAGATGAGATCAATCTAGGGCCTAAGGTGTATTTGGTTTGTCGTATCCAGTTAGCAATTGGAAAAGTGAGACTGGGGATCAGGGTAAAGGTTAAGTTTGGATGAATTGATCTGAGAATCATCATCATTTTAGAGATGATACCGTCAGTTCAGCAATAGTGCTTGTTTTGAAAGTACAAATTTGTTCCACTACGATCAATACCTCAGGGAACATTTTGAGCAAAATGTGAATTTTGAGTTTGCTGATATCAAAATTTGTTCTGTAAGAAACATTGAGAATGAAAAAATCATACCATCTCACAACAACTCAGAAGTTGCAATCCTTCCTCCACCTACTTCCACAAGGAAAATTCAAATCTTTTTCAAGGTAAAGTGCCATATTCATTGCATATCTTCTGGGGCAGTAATTGCTATAGACAGAGGAAGACTGGTTACTTTCTGTCATTTTCTGAGGCCTGGAACTGAAGTTCTCTAAGACTTATCTGGGACTAGGGTAGAGGCTGAGCAACAACCTGAAAGTGGAGACACGGTGTCTATTTATTGTAATATTTATGTATTTCTTAGGTGGCACAGTGGATAGAGTGCTGGACCTAGGGTCAGGAAGACCTGAGTTCAAATCTCACCTCAGATACATGCTAGCTGTGTGACCCTAGGTAAGTCTCTTAACCCTGTTTGCATCAGTTTTTTCATGTATAAAATGAGCTGGAGAAGGAAACAGCAAACCACTCTAGTATCTTTGCCAAGAAAACCCCAACTGGGATCATGAAGAGTCAGACATGACTCAAAAACAACTGAACAACAATAATCATTTAACACATATAAAACTCTAATATCATTTTTATTAGGTTCCATTTTTTTATATATCACTGATAAAATTTTTGAGCATTGCATTGTATACCTAACCCCATTTTTCCCCCATAAGCTCTATGGCTTTTATTGTGAGATTTTTCATAGCACAGTGGTTTTGGGGAACACATAATGTTGCATTATAGCAGAATTGACTGTAATTGAATCCATTGGAACTAATGAGGTCACCAAGTGAACAAGAAGAGGGAGAAGAGGGCTCAGGACACAGCTCTGGAAAATATCCATGGTAACAACTTGAAGATCCAGCAAAGAAATCTGAGATGGGGTTGGATGGGTAGAGAAGAGAACCAGGAGAAAAGAGTGTCACAAAACCCCAAAAATAAGGGAGTATCAAGCAAAAGAGGGTGACAAATAGTGTCAAAGATTACAGGAAAGTCAAAAAGCATTAGAAGTGAGAAACAGCTATTAAATTTGGCAATTAATAGATCATTGGTCATTTTGAAAAGAAAAGTTTCACACCAGGCTGTTTGCTAGAGGTGGTTGAGGCCAGATCCCTATTGACTATGCCAGGGCTGCCAATCTTACATATAATATATGTAGTATATGTATCTATACAATGCATTGCATGTAGAAGTGCATTACATAATATATATGCATATATGTGTGGTACATTACATATGTACAGAACTGTATGTACAGCAATCCTGATGTGATGGATAGAGACCTGGACTCAGAACAATGAAGGCCTATGTGAGTTCAAGTATGACCTTTGACACGCATTGGCTGGCTGCCTCTAACTAGTCATTTAAACTCAGTGTACTAGGCAAGTAGTATCAGACTTGAGGCCCATGATCTGATCCAGGTCAAAATGTAAATGGGAAATAGTTAACAAAATAAATTAAAATGCAACAGAAATTATGTTAATTCGTGGTTTTCTTGGTCCACACACAGCCTGTTGGGATTCCTTTCTGTTTGAGTTTGATATCATTCTTCTACATGAAGAGAAGATTCTGACTTGCATTGGTCCAGAGAATTTTCTCATCTGAGAGTTCCCTATGTCAATGACATCACAGGCCTAGCCCCCTAGTCATATCATATTATATATGCACATATATGTCAACTATAATACACACATATGCATTTTTATATATGTGAATGCATGTATATTAAAAAATTCATTCCATCTAGTCATCCATCAGAGCACAGGGCCTAGTCCCATTAAGTATCTTGCTATTTCTTCCCTCTTTTCAGCTATTTGCAACCCTAGCACATACAGAAGGTACTTAATAAATGCCTGTTGATCGATTAATTGATTGTTCAGGGGAAAATAACCAAACAGATATATCCACTCCTGTTGGAAATGGTTTGACAACAAACATACTGTCCTATGGCTCTACCCATAATCCTAGATATAATATATTCTCTCAGTAGACTTCTTTGAGGTCAGGGATTGTTCTTTTTTTTTGTCTAAGATCCCTTTCAACCTAATAGGGCTTGGTACATAGCAGGCATTTAATACATGCTTGGTAATATATATGTGTGTATATGTGTATATACTTACATATACATGCACATATATGCACGCATATTTATATATACACAGGCATGCACATATACATATATATATATATATACACACACACACACACACATAATGAGACTCACATACATATAAATTCCTCAAGGATCTGTGATTTCTTCAGTGTAGGTAACTCCTTCCACCAAAGTAGCTAACAAACATCTATGACTTAGCAGATTAATCCTAGAGACTAGTAAAATGTCTAGCCCACAAGGACTTGGCAACTAAGTGAATGAGGTGGCATTTGAACCCAGGTCATCCTCAGATGTCTCAGAACCAGCACTCTATCCCCTACAACTCACAGAGGAGAGAGAGAGAGAGACAGAATGAGAGAGGCAGAAAGAGACAGAGTCAGAGAGGGAGGAGGGAGAGAAAGAGGAAGAGAGAGATAAGAAAGACAGATACAGAGAGACAGAGACAGAAACACAGAGAGACAGAGACAGAAAGGGGGGACACGCAGAGAAAGAGACAGAGAGAGAGAAATAGAGAAACAGAGACATACAAGTAGATAAATGAATAATTTAGACATCCCTTCTGTTGCCTGCTCCAAGAACTGCAATCAAATCAACACTATCATTGTTTCTAGAAATAGCATGCCAATAGACTAGTTACTATATTCACCATCCCCTGTATATGTTCTCTCCCTTATAAAAAAAAAAGGAGTAAAAACTCCTTGATGGCAGGAACTACCTCAATTTTGCATGTCTATCCCTAGTGTTTAGTACATAATAAGTGCTTATTAAATGCTATTTCGTTCATTCCCACACACCAATACACATTTATACACACGCGTCTGTATGTTTGTGTGTACATATTTGGCCCAGATCTGTGATTTCATTAGGCCAGAGGATTGCTAATCCTCTATATGTCAAAACTCCCAACACTGAGGCATATCAGCAATTTGCCCATAACATATAGTTTCAGAATGTTGCTCAGAGTACTGAAGTTAGATTACTTGCCTATGATCACACAGCTGTTATGTTGGAAACAGTAATTTCTGACTCCAAGACTGATTTGTCTATCCAGTGGGCCTTCCTATCTCTCATTTACACATGTAAGACTATAGATAAATTCAAAGACATATAGACACAAAGAAAAGCTTAAAGCCCTGCTGTCTATCCCCATTAGACAAGTTGTTAATATCAAAGAACTCTTAAAAGCTAGTCTTGGGTTGATCTTGGGCTATTTCTCTGGGCCTCAGTTTCCTCACTAGTCAAAGGAGGCAGTTGGACCTCTGAGCTTACCCCTCCCTTCTGTGCTCCTTGATTGATCCCTACCCATCCTTTACTGGGGAACAGCAGCAGAGGCCTCTGTCATACTTTATGCTGCAGTCTATTTATGATCTCCTGAAGCAATATACATTTGTGACTCACACACATCAACAGCAACAGTGGCCACCGAATTTGACATCATTTGCCCAGAGGGAATAGTAAGGTTTTATGAGTTTTTGCCAATATTTGCTTACTTGCAGATGTGATTAGACAGGGGCAAGTGTGCCTTCTTAGTGCAGAGACTCTGCTGGGGGAAAACAAGGCTTTGGAGCTTACAGCATATTAATAAAAGACAAGCTTATGGAGATTAATGTGCTTTGAAAAGGAGTATTTAAAATGCCAAGATGAAAAGCCTGTACTTGAAAGGTGCTTTGTTGGTGCCTGGTATGAGATAGAAAATCATTTTCAATAAGCCCAGTGACAGATCAAAGCCCATAGGGCAGGGTGGTTCCATATCTATATGGCTTAGGACCAAGAGTCTGGTTCTTCCTTAACACCACTCAAGTCCTTAGAAATCTAAGGACCCACTAGGTTAAAGACACGGTGCTGGGTCCCCAGGTAGAGAGAATGTTTAGATTAAAATGTGGCTTTTACTCTCCCAGAGTCTCAGAGTTAAAAGATCTCAGAGACTTAAATCTAACCTACACCCAAATAATAAGTCCCTCTACAACTGGATTTCTTAATCTTTTTTGAGACATGGACCACTTTGGCAGTCCAGTGAAGTTTATGGTCCCCTTTCCAGAATAACTTTATTTTTTTGAGAGGCAATCAGAGTTAAGTAACTTGCCCAGGGTCATACAGCTAGTATCTGAGGCCATATTTGAACTTAGGTCCTCCTGACTCCAGGGTCAATGCTCTACCCGCTGTGCCACCTGGCTGCCCCTCACAATAATACTTTTAAATAATTGAAAGATGCTAAATTTATTTTAGAAGTTAGTGAAAGTAAAAATGAGGCAGATAGGTAGGTAGTGGGGTGGATACAGTGGTGTATGTATAATAAGACCTGAGTTCAAATCCTGCCTCAGATATTTACTTAACTGTGCAATCCTGGGTATGTCACTGCCTTAGTTTCCTCTTCTGTAGAAAGAAGGTAATGATAGCATCTATCTTACATGGTGGTTGTAAAGTTCAAATGATATGTGCAAAGTGCTTTGTAAGACTTAAAGTGCTATGCAATACTTGCTATTTTTATGTAATTTTTTCCCCACCCAATCTCAAAGACCTACTGAAATCTATCCATGGATTTCCCCCCTCCCAAGTTCATGGATCCCAGGTTAAGGGCCTCTGCTCTATCATATACCCAAGAAGAAGTGATCTAGCCTACAGCAGTATAAGGGAGCCTACCACCTCCCAGGGAAGTCCATTCAATTTATAAATAGTTCTAATTACTTCAAGTTTTCCTTATATCAAGGCTAAATTTCTTTCTTTTACAATTTCTAAGGATTCCTTCCAGTCTTGCCCTTTGGGGCCAAGTAGAAAAAGTTGAATCCCTAAGTGAAAAGAGCTATCATGCATCTCACTCAACCCTCCCCTTTCCCATCTCTCCACTCCCAAATCTTCTCTCCTCCATGCTAGATATATTTGGTTCTTTCAACTAATCTTCATGTACTATGTTCCTAAGGTCATTTCATCATTATTCTGGTCACCTTCTTCTGGACCTTCTCCAGTTAGTTAATGAACTTAATAAATTAAGATGCAGATGCTGCAGGGGTAGTTAGAGCAATGAAGCTCAAACTTACCAAGGTTCTCCATCCCTGCCTATAAGGGGAATGTACATTGTTAAGATCTTCCCTGCCCCTAGGTTAAGTGCACCTGGAGCCTGTGGTGGGAGGCTTGTTTCTCAGGAGATACTTTGTGATTGGGCAGTGGGTCAAGAAGGTTGTTACATTTTCTGAGCTAGGAGAAGGCTATATAAGCCCTGACGTGAGGCTTTGCTTTGGGGCTCACTTTGAGAAGTGTTCTGTGATTTGACCAGACAAGACTCTGGGCAGCCGTTGTCAAGAGCCCCCCAGCTTTGAAAACCCAGATGTTGATGCTTTCCCCTCTGGTAACTGTGATTTGGTATGGATGTATGTAATGGTTGGACAGTTTGGAAGCCTGTCTGCTGAAATGTTCTTGTAACTTATGCTTGTAACCTCTGTATATTCTGAAGTTTGGGGTGCTGACCTTTTCCCCCCTGAACTAGGTAAACAGTATATGTTTGATTGATAAGCTTGTTAACCCATTTTGAGTTGCTTGCCTTTAGCAAAACAGATCTAAGAACCTGTGTTGGCAGCCACCCTGGGGATGCTGGGGTGCTCACTGCTGCACCGCCCCCTCTCAGTGGAGACCCTTGTTTCATATTTTACATTAAAAAAAATTTTTGAGAGGCAGCTAGGTGGTGCAGTGAATAGAGTATCAGCCCTGGAGTCAGAAGGACCTGAGTTCAAATTTGACGTCAGACACTTGACACACTTACTAGCTGTGTGACCTTGGGCAAGTCACTTAACCTCAATTGCCTTGCCTTCCCCTTCCAAAAAAAATTGAGGCTATTTGCCAAGAGCTTCCTCTTCTCCCCTCTTCTTCATCTCCTATCACTCAGACGCTTTTTGCCACTCTCTTCCTTCACCTCTGCTCACATAATGAAGCAGCCCTACTCATTCACAAGGCTAACCCCTCTACTTTTTCAAGAGATCCCATTCCATCCCATCTCCTCCCACAAAGTGTCATCCCCACACTTTATTTTCAATCTCTCTGTATCTTTCTTCCCTACAGCCTACAAACATGCTCATATCTCTCCTACCCAGAAAAAAAAACACTTAATCATTCCATCCCTGCAACCATTCTATATCTCTTCTGCCCTTTACCATAATAATGGTTTACCTTAAAATAATGTTGATTTTCAAGATTAAAAGGTTTATCTACAATAGATGCCCCTATTCTTTTCTTAGCTCCTTACAATCCAACTTCTGATATGATTCCACCAAAACTGCTCTCTCTAACGTTACCCATGATCTCTTAGTTGCTAAAACCAACAGCCTTTACTTCATGGTCTATTCCCTCTCTGACTTTAAGACTGTTGTTCATCCTCTCCTCCTTGATATTCTTTTCTCTCTGGGTTTTCTGGATGCTACTCTCTCCTGGTTCTCCTCCCACTTATCTGATTGTTCCTTCTGTCTTCTTTGCTAGAAGCTCATCCCGATCACACCTTCTAATGGGAGGTGTCCCTTGGAGTTCTGTCTGGGGCCTTCTTCTCTGCTCCATCGACACTACTTCACTCGTGATCTCATCAGTTTCCGTGGATTTACCATCATTATGCTCATGATTCTCAAATCTACCTATCCGGACCTAAACTCTCTGCTGACCTCCAATCTCACATCTCCGACTGCCTTTCGGACATCTCAAACTGGGCAGCCAGTAGATATCTTAAACTAAAGACGTCCAAAACAGAACTCATTGCTTTATCCTAATGCCATAGATGGTGACACCATCCTCCTAGTCCCCCCAAACTCACGACCTGGGAGTTAACCTAGATTTCTCACCACTCTCACTTCTCACATTTAAGGTGCTAAGACTGTTCATTTTACCTTTGCTATCACTCTCATATGCACCTTTTTCTTTCCTCTGACAGCCACCATTTTAGTGAAGAACCTCATCATCTCATGCCTTTATTACTGCAATAGCCTGCTGAAGGGTCTGCCTGCCTCACTCTAATCCATCCTCCATTCAACCTCCAAAGTGATTTTCCTTCCTGTGACTCCCTATCCCCTCTAGGAGCAAACACAAAATGCTCTGTTTGGCATTGAAAACCCTTCATAACCTATCCCCTCCAACATTTCTAGTGTTCTTACATCTTACTCACCAACTGATCCAGTGACACTGACCTCCTGGCTATTCCAACTCTTGACTCCAGCTATTTTCTCTGGCTGTCCCCCATGCCCAGAACGATCTCTTTCTTCATCTCTACCTACATGACTCCCTTGGCTTCCTTCAAGTCTCAAATAAAATCCCATCATTTATGAGAAGCATTTCTCAACCCTTTTTAATTCTAGTGCTGTCCCTCTGTTGATTACTTCCTATATATCTTGTACGCAGCTAGCTTTGGATATATTTGATTATTCCCCATTCATTCTCCCTATAGGTTACCTTTCCATTTAGACTTGCAGACAGGGACTGTCTTTTGCCTCTTTTTGTATCTCCAGGGCTCAACACAGTGCTTGGAACATAGTAGGTACTTAACAAATGTGTGCTGATTGAACATTATACCTTAATGCAACCTAAGACCAAGTCATCTTTTTCAGCTGCCATATCACATTGATGACTCAGCAGCTTGCCATCCACTAAGACCTCAAGATTTTTTTTCAGGAAAGCTTTTTGTCTAGCCAAGCCTTATTCATCTTGTATTTCTAAAATTACTTTTTTAACCTAAGAATAACACTCTGTAATAATTCCTATTAAATTTTATATGACTTGAGTTGCTCTTCAGCTATTTTTTGATTCTGCTTCTGTCATTCAATATGTTTGCCATCCTGTCTAGCTCTGTGTCCTCTGTGAATTTAATAAGCATTTCATCTCTGCCTTTATCCAAGTCATTGATAAAAGTCTTAAATAGCACAACTCCTTGGGGCACTCTACTAGAGCCCTCCTTCCAAGCTGAAAATCAGCTTTCAATGAGTACTTTGGGGACCTGGCCATTCAACCAGAGCTAAATTTACCTAATTGTGCTACTGTTTAGCTTCTCTCTATCATATATACATATAGATGAAAAATGTGATATAAATATATAAATACAGATCAGCATACAGAAGAATAAATGGAGTATTGAATGAACAAATGAATAAATAGGAGAGACTTTTTCAAAAGCTTTGCCAATGAAAGTATAAATAAGATAATAAAAGTTAAATACAACTTCATCCATTGTATGGTCTAACAGTCTAGAAAGCCTGTCAGAAAAGTAAATGAGGCTACTTAAGCATGATCTATTCTTAATAACATCATTAAGAATTTTTCTGAGGTGATCATCTTATTTTCCAGTCTTTATGGAACTTACTGTTGAGCAGAGGGGTAGGACCCATATGTAAATAACTGTGATGCAAAGTAATATGGTATACAAGGCATCCCAAAAGTCTGAGGGTTGTGTTAAGTTTGATTTGTTTAAAATGGTTCTCAGACTTCAAGAAAACCTGAAAGTATAAAAGTGAAATCCAAGGAGGATGATCTGGTGGGGACTGAGGTAACTTCAGGACTGTATCTGACCTAGACCTAATGGGATGGGTTTACTTACCTTTAGCAAGTAACAGGACAGAAGGCAATTCAGGCATAGCATGATCAAAGTCAGAGAAGCAGGAGCATGTCAGCATATGAACAGGGGAAGGTAATTACAGTTCTTGCTTTACATAAATTTGCATTATGCAAATTAAACTTTACCTCAAGTATTTTGAAAGAAATCTACATTCCCCCCAAAAACCTATGTTAACTTAAATATATAGTACTGCGCTCTCTCTTTCTCTGCTCCTTTCAAAACAAACAAACAAAAAACTTTTTAAAACCCTCCAAGAAAAAGTAGAAGAAATAATGGGAGGAGAGACCACCACCACTGAGACTGCCTAATTGCCGCCTGCCTGGCTTCTTCCTCTTGGCTCTGACCAGGCCCTCATGTCCCCAGGCACATGTTCCTCCTTCTATTGCTTCTTCTCCATTTCCGGTCCTCATGTGTCCTTGAACTGTGGACCAGCACCCTTCCTCCACAGATATGCCACTTCTTCCTATACACCCAATCCTTCCCCAAGTCCACGGGCAAATTTGCATTACATGAATATTGGTTTATGTAGAAGACTGTAGAATGGTCTACTTAGATAAAGTGAGAACTGTCTGTATTCAATTTGGCAGAAGCATAGAATATGTATGGAAAAGAGTAATTATAAAATAAGACTGGAAAGGTAGGATGGCATCAGCTTGTGGGGAGCCTTAAATGCCAAGCGAAGGAGTTTGAATTTTGCTCAGTAAACAAAAAGAAAACCATCAACAAATTCACTAACACACTATTGCATGCTCCATGTTCGTATCTGTCACTGAGCATTTACTAAGGCCTTTTTATGTTCCAGAAACTTTACTAAGTTCTACATCATAAGAAGAAAGGCAAAAAAAGTGGTCCCTGCCCTAAAAGAGCTCCCATCCTAATGGAGGAGTCAATAAGTCAATGACTATGTACATATAAGATACATGCAATATAAATGGAAGGTAATATCAGAAGGAAGTATAAGACACAGTTCCTGCCCTCAGGGAATTTATAATCTAATACACATGAAACAATTGAGAAACTATGATATAAAAATATATAATCAACTGCTGATTTGTGAGCTACCCAGTCTAAATCTGTGAAAACAAATAGGAAACTATTGTGGTCATCTAGGTATAAGGCAACAGGGTTTCGAATGTGCAATGGAAATTATGAAAAGGAAACTAAAGAACAGAACTATACAATCTCACAGTTGGAAGAGACTTAAAAACCTCTCTAGTCCAATCTCTACAATTTCAACCAACAGCCCAACCTCCAACCTCCACTTCCAGACTAACAAGGAAGGAAAACTTGCCCTTTTCTGAAGCTCCCCACTTCATGTTTGGAGAGCTTTAATTGCTAGGATTTCTGTCTGCATCTCTGCCACATCTATGCATAAGTCTTGGGCTGGGTAAAATAAGGCCAATTCTTTTTCTACATAAAAGTCCTTCAAATACTTGAAGATGGCTATCATCTCTCCAAGAGGATAAGGATGGCTCCTAGAAAACTGAAGGAGTGTGAGGAGTATGGATTCTGATTTCAGGGAACAGGCCTGGAATGAAGTGAAAATCTGCACCATCTTCTACAGGTTGGGGGTTAAGGAACACAAGATTGGGTAAGGGGTTGTCCTGGCAGAAACAAAAGATGAGAGCCAGGAAATGGACTCCAGGGGCTTATCAGTGAAGACAGGTGAAGGTGATATGGCCTTAGTGCTATATGTGAACAGTATTACTGAGTACGCTTCTCAAGGGATGGGCAAATGATTCAGCTAGGTGATAGCTATTCTCAAGGGATGGGCAAATAAATAAGCTAGGATGCTTGTGAACATGGTCCTCATCATTGCTTACTCACTCACCCATTTCTGGGGAATGTTACGTGTAAGCTCTTGGACAGCATGACCAATAACCCTGGATGACCCAGGCACCTGTCAGTACCCCCTACATACCACATTGACAAAACAAGCACAAGAAACCAAGGGCCAAGCATCATGAGTAAGACATCTGCACAAGACCTAGTCTCAATTGGTCTTTCCCTAGTACATGGTCTTTGCATTCTGAATAAAAGTTCTCTTACCACAAAGGAAAGATGAGTTTCATTCAAGAGAAATACCTTTATCTGTAGTAATGACAACAACATTATAAACTTTATTTTTATATAAAATATCTGTATATTAACATATATAAATGTGGTATGATGATATAATAAAATAATTCTTATTGTTGTTATAACTAACATCTATATAGCACTTTAAGGTCTGCAAAGAGTTTTACAAGGATCTCATTTGATCCTCACAACTACTTTGGGAGGAAGGTGGTATTTTGTTATCCCTATTTTACAGATGACAAAACCAAGGCAAATTGAGGTTAAAAAACTTGCCTGAGATCACATGGCTATTCAAGTGTCTAAGGCTGGATGTAAACACAGGCTTTTCTGACTCCAGGTCTAGAACTCGAGCCATTCTGCTATTTCACTGCCTCTGGCTTTCTTGAGTCCCTTCCATTATCCCCCTTGCCAGAGCTACTTTAAGGAAGAGCATTTCTTGCTCGCAGGGAAAGGTTCTCTTCCACCTCTATGTCATCATGTCCAACAAGCTGCCAGATTTGCCAGGGATTAATCAAGTCCCCCTGCAAGACTAAAAGGCAATATACATTGAGGGTAAAAAAAAGACAGGGAATGATTCGGGAGGACAAGGAGTAGAACAAAGGGCCAGGCTCAGCTCCTAAGGGCTCTGTGGAACTTGAAGACTCAGTGACTAGGATGAACAAACAGGAAAGCAGTTGCTAGGCAAAAATGAGAGCAACGAGAGATCCTATGTGATTGAAAAGTCAAACTAGGGAAGGAAGTACCAAGAAACTGACCATTTATTTGACTCAACCCGATCCCCTCAGATACCATGTATTTGCCCAGAGTTTACTTGCATTTCCCCTCCTCCACCAGTGTGGATATGCCAGTCCATTCATTGGTAGAGGGCCCTTCAAACTCCATCCTGACTCAGCCACCCTCATTAGATTATGAATATGTCCTCTCTCCTCTTATTATTTCTACTGTTCTTTCACCTCAATGAAAAAACAAACTCAAACAAGACTAACAATCTTGAAAATCACTTTGAAATGTTTAAAATTGTTTTCTCTCTGGTCCCCTAAAGCTTTACACAATGGACTGGCTCAGTCTAGGAACCATCTTGGAGACAGGGAAGCCAAGTGTAAGCTGTGGCCACTCTTAAAACCTCACAGATATCTCCCCCAATCCAAACCACCCCCACTCTCCCCCAACAAGAAAAAAACATTGAGGAACTGAAAAGTGGAGTTAAATTTTAGTTTTGGCTTGCATTCCCTCAATGCTATTCTTTGGCTATTTTGGAGAAATTAAGTCTAAGATAGGTCACTCTTCCAGTTCATATACGTAAACATTGTTGTAAAATACAAGTGTTTCAAAGAAACGTTTCTTTTAGGTTAAGGTGGAGGGTACTTAACTGCATAATAATTTAATGTTTGATTGCACTTGGGAATTCCTAGGGCTAAAATTCAATATGTGTACTAGGATAGATCTGGTTTCTATGTAAGTAGTTCAGCATTACTTAGAATGAAAAAAAAATGGTAGTTAAAAGAAAAAAACTTGAAAACATATTAAATTTTAGTGTCTGGTTAGCAAAATAAATATGCAATGATGTGGATATTAAAAAGCTCACATTGACATTTTGCCATAATATCTGACTTCTTTACCTCAAATATTTAGCTTGTTTAGTCTCCTTTAACAACCATAAAATGTAATTATACAGTTGTTACCAATGTCATTTTGAGTTTATTTCAAATCAGCCAGATTTACTTTATACCACATACATCCTAAATCACAATAGGGCTCTTATAATAATCAATATTTAATTAACTTATAATTACTCACAGTAACTGCCTTTTAAGTGTAAATTAAATGCCTGTGTATGACATTTTAAGAGATGCTCATTCCTCCTATTAGATCACTGTATATTGTGTTTATTACCATGATTTATCCTTATTGCTGTTGAGAGTATTGGGCATCTCAGAAGACATATAAATTTGCCAAACATTAAGAAATACAAGGATGTTACAACACTTCCTGCATTGCCTTCTTTTCTCAATCTATTATTTAAAAATAAAATGCAAATTTTAAAAGAGATGCTTTAAATCATGCTTTTCTTAGCCTGCTCACTTAAAGCCTATTGAATGCTACAGAGGCTTGTCAGTATGGCTTTCAGGCTTAGCCAAATTCTCTCCATTGCCAAATGGGCTCTGATAATGAGGTCAGCTCCATATTCAGTGAATGTGTATATGACTAGGTCACAACGATCAAGTCAGAAGTGCCTTCTTGATTCCAAATTGGGAAAGACAGGAATCCTTCCCAGGTCCCTGGGGGTTCTTTTTGGCAGGTGGCTGCTTCACTCTACCTAGTCTTACCCAGTTACCAGAAAAAGTCCATTAAGTTTCCAAAATGGCAGAATTTGTCACTAAGTATCTACCCAGTGGCAAATAAGTTGAAACCAGATTGTAAGCTCCTTGAGGGCCAAGACCATGCCTTATATTTTTTCATATTGTCAGTGTCTTGGACACTACAAGTGATCAAAAAACATTAGTTAGCTTATTGATTATACCTTGGGAGAATCTAGGTCATTTCTTGTTAAGGAGTGTCCTTCATGGAGGTCTAGGTTAAATGCGTTATCTTTCATAGTATCATAGATTTAGAGATCACCTAGTCCAATCATCTTACCTCATAAGATGAAGAAATGGAAGGCTGAAGAAGTTAATAACTTACCCTGCAGATAGTAAGTAATAGAACCATAAGATGAATCCAGGTCCCTAACTCTAAATCAAGCACTCTTTCCTCCACAATGGGACTTCTTAACCTTTTGGGTACCATGGCCCCACTGGGCAGTCTAGTGAAACCTATGGACCCCTTCTCAGAAGCACGTTTTTAAATGTATAGGATTATGAGTCAGTTATGTTGAAGCAAAGATGTAATTTTTTCTCATCCAAGTTAATGGACCTCATTAAAAGACTCTTTGGTGGTCTATGGGCCCCAGGTAAAGAACCCCTGCTCTATGTCAGCTGGCTTCTATCAGAAGTCAGTCAATAGGCATTTATTAAGTGCTTACTATGTGCCAAGCATTAGACTAAGTTCCATGTCATCAAGTAACTTACCTTTTAATAGGGGAGAGGACATGTGAATAACTAGTTACATACAAAATACATACAGAGTAGGTGGAATGTTCATTTTAAAGGGACTGGACCAGAGATACACTGGAGCCAGGTTTAAGTGGTTCAACATAACTGATGATCACATTTTTAGACTGAATGAATATTTATGCTACAGAACAAGACTTGATTAATTATTTTGTTTATTTAGAAGTGTCATACCCCTGACCTGTGGGTCCCATGCCATGAATGCCTGTAAACCAGATTAAAATGTAATTGGGAAATAATTAACAAAATGAATACTATAAGAAAGCACAGATAATATTACATTTTAAAAATAAGTCAATATGTAGCTGTACAGATCTTCATGTATGAATTGGTACCCCTATTTCTTTTTTTTTTTTTTTGGAGGAGGGAAGGCAAGGCAATTGGGGTTGTGACTTGCCCAAGGTCACACAGCTAGTTAAGTGTCAAGTGTCTGAGGCCAGGTTTGAACTCAGGTCCTCCTGACTTCAGGGCTAGTGCTCTATTCACTATGCCACCTAGCTGCCCCAGTACCCCTGTTTCTATTTGAGTTTGACACTGATGTCTAGATTCTAGACTTTAGAAAGTGATGGAGAAAATGTTAATAATGAATATTAAATTTGTGTTATATGCATTTTTTTTTTTTGAGAATCAGTGGTTAAACACTTGCCAGTCACTGATGGACTGGATAAAATATGTTTCTAGTTTTCCTAACTATGAAAAAAACTAAAAAATTATATTGGCGAGGAATAATCTTTGAAGGAAGAGAACAAAAGAATGAATTGTTGATCAGTACACATGACTGAATGAGAAATATTGCCAACATGCTTTGTCTTATTTTAGTATGACCTCAGAGGGTGCATTTGCGGGTGAGGATAGAAGTTAAGGGGGACTAAAGGTCACATGTCAGCTGCACCAGGAGCTGGGAGGGAAAAGAAAGGCCTCCTGAAGAAAATGAGATTTGAACTAAGACTTTATATAAGCCATGGAAACCAAGAGGAAAAGGTGAGGAAGGAATGCATTCAAGGGATGGAGGAAAGCCAGGGCAAAGTCACAGAAATGGGAGACTGAATATTGTGTTCAAGAAATGGCAAGAGAGTCAGTCTAGCTAGTTTGTAGAGGGAAATAATGTATTTTTTAAAACTAGCCAGTTTATTAAGAACTTTAAATGCCAGAGGACTTTATTTTTTTTTTATTTTTTTTAAAGCAATTAGGGTTAAGTAACTTGCTCAAGGTTACCCGGCCAGTTATTTTTGTGTGGGGGCTGAGTATCTGAGGCCGGAACCGATCCCAGGTCTCCTGACTCTGGGGCCAGCGCTCTTACTCACTGTGCCACCTGGCCACCCCCAGAGGACGTTATAATTGATTCTAGAGACAAGGAGCCAGTGGAGCTCATTGAGTAAGGAAGTGACATCATTTAGACCTACCCTTTAGAAAAGTTATCTTGCTGAGGAGAAACTCCAGGGAGGGAGACCAGTTAAAACACTATTATAAGAGCCTGGCTATGAGGTGATGAGTGCACTAGCACAGCACTAGCATGGTGGTTGTATGAAGGAGGAGAAGGGGGGCAATTGTGAAGGCAGCAATGATGAGATTTAACTGCACAATGCATGTGAGATGAATGAGAGAACTGAAGGACGAAAGCAAGGTCACATACCTTGGTGACTGGCAAGACAGTGGTCCCCTTAACAGTGAGTCCCCTTAATTGGAAGGGAGGATGGCTTGAGAGCAAAGATAATGAGTTCTTTTTTGGACATGTTGAGTTTGAGATGCCTACAGGATACCCAGTTGGAGATGTCCAAATGGCTGGCGTTGGTGGTGTTGGACTATGACTCAGGAAAGAGGCAATAGGTAGATATGTGGATCTTAGAAATTATCTGCATAGACATGCTATTTGAACCCATGTCAGCTTATGTATAAGATTAGCAAATGAAATAATATTGAGAAAAGAACCCAGGACAGACTCCTGGGGGACACCAACAGTTGGGGGATATGACATGGATGAAGAATCAGCAATAGCAACTAAGAAAGAATGATAAGAAAGAAGAGAAAACTAGGCAAGAGCAGTATTATGAAAACCTGGAGAGAGTAACCATGATAACACTGATCAAATGTGATGGGAATTCAGTGCAAGGGAAAAGCACTGGGTTTATATATAAGTGAAAGATCTGTATTTGAATTCAGGTTGTCAATCAGCACTAGTGCCATCTTGGGCAAATTGCTCTTTGGGCCTCATTTTCTTCATCCATAATAGGAGGGTATTAAACTAGATAACTTAAGTCTCTTCCAGCTCTAAATCTATAATTTTATGAAAGACTTGGATTTCAAGGTAGCTATTAAGTAGGAAAATGTTATTAAACATGTATTGGATGCCGATTCTGTACAGTAAAATAGTTCATTCTATAATACTTAAACATTTACGGTGTTTATGTTATAACAAACCCTATCAGGCAGGCAGAAAAAACATAATTTTTATAGATAAGAAACACAGTTCAGAGAAGTCATGTGACTTGTTAATGGTCACACAGAATATAAGTGTCTGAGCCAAGAACAAAATCCAGGTCTTCTGACTCCAAAGACAGGTGCTAAGGAGGCAAAATTAAACAATATAAGGTTCTCATCCATAAGGAATTTATAATCTAGGAGGGGTGATAAGGTAAGGATCCAATCGTTAGGGTACTTGACCCCTGAAGGGTCAGGATTTAACTAACCTTTCTTGCTTTATGTCATTTGCAATTTTAATAAACAGATAACATTCTATACCTTTATTCAAGTCATTAATAAAAATATTAAATAACACAAAGTCAAGAAATTAGAATTAGAGCTAGAAGAGATATCAGAGGTCATCTTAATCCAATCCCCTCATTTTATTGTCAAGGAAATTGGAACCACAGAGGTTAACTAAAGTCACCTAAGTAGTAAAGAGCAAAGAAAAAATTAGAATCAGAACCTCTCATTCCAGATTGTGCCTTCATGTTTTCAGGATGCTAGGACCTAGGTCTGTTGACTTCAGCTCATCAAGAAGAGTTTAAATGCTCTCTGCAATATCTCCCTTCTTATGTTGGGTTTCAACTCCCTATCGGCTATTTTTGTTATCTCCTTTCTAGTCCTAAGGTCATTCTCCTTTTACAGAGGAAACAGGAGAAAAATTTAGAATTGCATTCTTCCTTCTTTCTATCATCAGTCACCACAGTTCTATTCCCCTGGAGCAGTGTTCCTGTTCTTTGATTTTCCTCATTTCCCCAACAACTAAAAAGCAAAAACAAAATTAAAAAAGCTTTTTGGTGACCTCAGCTTATCCCAAGATTCTTAGCATGTCTGACACTGTTCTTACAAGCCTGTTTCTTGTTTTTGTATTTATCCTCAACATTACCTACATTTCCTTCCATCTTTGGTGAAATTTTCCTTCCTCTCTTTCTTCCTTCTTTTCTTCCTTTCTTGTCCAGGACTTGGGATTTCACTGATGCAGGGAACTCCTATTAAGGCAACTTCCTCTACCAATTATACTTGACTGGAGCTCTGAAAGATTAAATTATTTGTCCAAGGTCACATAGTCAGTATGTGACAAAGATGAGCCTTGATCCCAGGACTTTCTGACTACATGACTGGTATTTTATCCACTATACCCCAGTAAATCTCCTACATAATCATGTTGGTCTCACAACTCTATTTTCTTCCTTAGACAAATTGTTTATGTACCTTAAGAATTTCAATATTGAGAGTTTCCCATGTCTCCTGGGCTCAGGCTCTCTGTAGAATATTGGTCCATGGCACTCTATGCATGTTTTTCTTCTGAACTATGAATTTCTCTCTCCAAAAATGTATGCAACATGTCAGACTCTGCTTTAATTCTCTCCTGGCATCACCACTTTCCCCAAAGATTCCCATCACTTATTCTTCCTCATAGAGAATTAAGTCCTGAAAAGAAGGATCCCTCCCTCTGCCTCCTGCATCTTTAGAAGGACAAATTGTCAGTAAGACAAGCCAAAAAATTATTTGCTTCTTTGCTTTTGACACACAGAGAGAGAAAGCTCTAGTAAATGTCTGGATAATTGAAGTCCCCTAATAGCAATATAACGTGCCTCTATGCCAGGTTTATTATCTGTTTCCCACTTCTGTTTCTTTATCCCAGAATGTTCTCTACCACATTACTCTCCACTCTGGCTCCTGGATTTTCTCCCATGAATATATATGCTTACCATGTAATGCTTTTCATCCACCACCTCCCATCGCATTTCCCTTTATCTATCCTATTTCTTCCAAAGCATATCTTTCCATCACCCTATTCCAGTTATATGTCTGTCCTAATGTACCAAGTTTCAATGATGCTTATAGGTTCAACTGACCTCCTGTAATGGTAGTGGTAATTTAAAGATCTTCCCTGACCCTTAATAGGCCTAAGGGAATTTGAAGAGGAGCCTGTGAAGGGAGGAGCTTGCTGAAGGATGGAACAGAGCCCCCAGGAAGCTGGGAGTCAGAGTTGCTAAGAGGAAGGGAGGAGAGAGCCTGGCAGGCAAGCAGACAGTTAGACTGGTGAGTGTTGTGTTGCTATGTACCTCCTTGCATTAACATCTCTAGTTCATGTTGCTTGTTATCCACAGTTTGAACATTAGTATGTGAGTTTTATTGATGGTTACTTTCTTAGATTTTGTGTCTTGTGACTTTCTGGCCATCTTGATGGTGATGATTCCTAGTCTATGATATCTAGTTTGGTGAGTATAGATTGTCAGGTTTTCTTTTTTCCAAATCCTTTTTGATTGGGTTTGTAAGATTCCAGACAAAATTCTTTTTTATTTTAAACACCTTTTAGTTTGACTCTATTTCTGGCTGAGAAATAAGTATTTTAAGGCTTAGTCTGGAAATTCAAAAACCAATCCTTAGGCACAATCTTCTAAACCAGCCAGCCATTCACATCTGTTAATGGCCAACAGTGGCAGCAAAGCCCATGATGAGGAAGGAACTTTCCCTTAAGACTGTGGACAAGCTGTAGGGGAAGCACTCACAATGTCAGAAAAGGAAGAGATTGCAACATTGGTCAGGACTATCAAGCTGCCATCAAAATCACAATCATGAATGGGGGGGGGGGGGGGGGGTTGAGAATACAGATGTCAGAATTGTAAGAAGCCAGGTTAAAACAATGGAGTACCCAGTCAAGACAGAGGCCAAGAGGTCGTAAAGGCACAAAGATGAGCTGGGTTTGATAGCCCTGAAATAGTCTATCATCTGCTAGAACCATGGAGTCTCTAGGTGACAGTTTGCTGCCCACAGGGCATTCTCCAGAGGGGATTCCTTTTGATATCAGGCACACAAATACCATCCAAACTCTCTCCAACTCTTTAAAGGGATTACTCTATCAGCAACTGGGATCAAGACACCAATCTGTTGCTTCAGTAGAAAAAGACAACTGTTAAAGGAATAGGAATTAAAACTGGAGAAAATAATATGATTTAAGCACATCAGACTGAATTACTGTACAGAGGCTATATCAAATCAACCAATCAATGGGCATTTATTAAAAACAAATCATGTACAATAGCATAAAGTGCAAAATTTAGATAAGATAAAATGGAGTTTAGACCAGGTATGATTCCTGACCTCAAAAAGCTTAAAGTCTAGCAAGAGGAAAAGGCACAGACACAGATAATGACAAAAAACATTTTTGCAAGGTGACTAGATCTGTAATTTCTTTGATGTAGGAAATTCACAGTAAAGAAACTCCCTTCACCAATGCAATCAGTACCTATTCTTCAAATTATAGTTTCAGAGAATTTCCTGGGACTTAAGCAAAGAGTTTAAGTGATTTGCCCAGGGTCTCGCAGCCAGAATGTGTCAGTAATGCACAACATAATTATAAATGATTTGTACAGATGAAAAATGAAATACTGTGTGAGACCTGAGGCAGAACGTCCCTAGGCATGTGGTATCAGAGAAAGTTTCATGGAGGAGGTGGTTTCTGAGTTAACCTCTGAGGGATGAGTAGGAATGAAAAGGGGAGTATAGGCAATGTCATCAGCAAATACCACCCTGATGTTGGGTTATCACATGCTTATGTGAAGGAACCAATAGGCCAAAAAGACATCAGATGAATTGTTTCTATAAAAAGGTTGGATGCAGGTGCAGAGACATTTCAAAGGGGGAAAAATGGAACAGCTTTGAAGAAAGAGTACCAAGAGATTTAAAAATAGGCACAGCTACAAGACAGAATGAAAGACCTCCAGCATAAGAAGACTGATATGAGTTTGATAATGACAAGGAATGCCTGTCAGAATGCATGTGTACATATGTGCACAAAGCTACCTCAAGGTCATGGCTGAAGAAAGGGGAGAGTGGTAGAAGGAGCAGGAATGAAGGTTTCATCTCCCAGAAACACTATGAACCCTGTCTTGAGCATTTGCCCAGGGTCACACAGCATGTAAATGTCAGAGGCAGAATTTTAACTCAGATCTTCCTGACTACTAGGTCTTTCAGGCAACTAGGATTTATTACAAGCTTACAACATATCAGGCATTGTGCTAAGCACTAAAGATGCAAAGAAAAGTAAAAAAGTTTCAACCTTCAAGGAGTTCTCAATCAAATGGGGGAGATATGTAAATAATTAGGCACACACAAGATATATAGAGTGGAGATGAAAGGCAATCTGACAGGGGGAAGGCATTGGCAGCTGGGGAAGACCTCCTGTAGAAGGTGGGATTTGAGCTGAGTATTGAAGGCTTGAGACCCCTGTCTACTAATTCACCCAGAATAAGTGGGGTTCTGACAGTTCTGTGTGAGGACTGGACAGCACTGGCTTTCCCCCTGCCTTATGTGCTCTGTCCTCTACTCTTTTTGTGTCCCTGGCTTCCTTCAACACAGCCGGTTTGTGTCAGAGAGGGAAGGTGAACCCAGGACTTCCAGGTTTTGAGGTCAGCTCTCCTTTCACTATACCATACTACCTCTCAGGTAATTGTGGACAAGGAGGTAGCTGGTTGATGAATAGGACAGAATGCTGAGCTTTGCGTCAGAAGGACCTGAGCTAAATCCTGCCCCAGACACTTACTAGCTGTGTGACCCTGGGCAGGTAATCCCAGCCTCAGTTTCCTCATCACAGGATTGTTGTGAGAATCAAATGACATCATTTAGGGAAAGCAAACCTTAAAGCACTATATAAATTTTAGTTATTATTAATACTTCTGGGTTTCTTTTCACTCTTACTGGACAAAGAATTTGAGGAAAACAGTTTCATTGTTAAGTTATAATAACAATCATTCCTATTATTTCTTCCAGAATGTTGAATGGCCAGAAATTTTGTTGAGAGATCACATTTTTTAAATGGAGATGCTACAATGTCTCATGTGACTACTGATGATCCTCTGGCCTGTGGCTGAGGGAAAAAGGAAAGAATGGTGGAGAATGACCTATGTGAACAGTGTTGTCTACCGAACAATTACTGCAAACAGGCATTCATTATTTTCCAGTCCCGAGAATTCATTCAATTTCATATATAACAATTTACCTGAGAGCCAAATAAAGGTAAAAAAAATGGGGGGAAAATACACACCCCTTTTAGAAATGAAGAAAGCCAGAGTGGCATATGCTCCCTGCTAATCTATGCTGGTTTTATACTCTGTGTAATATTGACAAAATCAGCACGGCTTGGCAGTTATGCATTAATGGAAGCACCTGAGTGACATTCTCAATAAATGATTAGCTGAAAAGCTTGCTCCCTACTGGGCCAATAGAGTTTGTTTTGCTTTATTAGCCTGCAATATTTAAAACATGTGACTGCTGAAAGAGACCCAAGACACCTTCACAATTAGAACAAAGAATAAAGGGGGGATGGAAAGCTTGCTAAGTATTATTTTTTTGTTGTTTTGTTTTTAATTTTTAACTGATTTTCACAAAACCAACAAGGAAAATGACGGTAAGACACGTTAATATGAAGATGTGGAATGAAAAGAGGCTCTCTCTTTTGACTGTCAAAAGACAAAAGGTTGGGTGGCATTTGTGAGAATGGGGAGTGGGGGTGGAAGGTGTAATAGGGAAAGGAGAAAGGCAGGGTTGGGGGAAAAAGAGGGGAAGAGGGATGGAAGGGAGGAGAGGGAGAGGGATGGGAGGAGGGAGAGAGGGAGGAAGGGGAAGGAGGGGAGAGAGGAGAGGGAAAGGAGAGGGAAGAGGGAATGGAGGAGAGAGAGAGTGAGGAGGGAGAGGGAAAGAGAGTGGGGAGGGAGGAGAGGGGGAAGGAGAGAGGGAAGAGAAGAGAGAGAGAGATGGGAAGAGGGGAGGGAGAGATGGGGAGAGGGAGATAGAAGCAAAAGCCAACTGGTTTCCTTGATGTTGGGTTACACATGGTCTATTTGATTTGAAGTTTAAAAATCAATTAACTGCAGCTCCCACGAGAATGTCCATGTTAATTATATACAAAGCACATATTGCCCTGAACGTGGCTATAAAAATTCTAACAGTTTTGTGCCTACTTATCACAGAGACCACAATCTGGAACACAGAGGCATTGAGGAAATAACAATCTCCTCTCAGATATGTCTTCCCCCTCAGTTCTTGCTGCAGTGCGAAATTTTAATATCTCATCAAGTATATAGCAGTCATAAACTACTGTCCCTTTTCATCTAGTTTCTAATGCGAGAAGGAGCACATTCTTAATAATGACCTAAACCTATCTCATGAAATAATGCTCCAGAATGATGAACTCTAAATTATGAGGGATTATTTCTAAATTCATTGTAACTTTGTCTGGGATTTTTTTTTACTACCTGCTTAATTTCTTCCAGTCAAACCACTGGCATTGTTACCCAGAATATAAGCAATACAGCACCAAAGGAAAGGTATTTCAAAGTTGTTTTTCAAGTGAGAAGAACTCAAGCCAGACTTTGGTTAGCCTATAATTACTGCCAAATTCAACCTCACACTCACAAAACTAAAATATAAAAATGAGTTCTGCTCTCTAAGCAAGCTGTTATTGACCTGGGGAATTGATGAAGGTCAGATGCAAATTCTTAAAAATGAGCAGGAGGACTTTGAAGTTTCTAGAATTAGAATAGGGTCATAATATTCAGAATCATTTTTGTCCCAAAAGAGGAAAAGAATTATGTATCATAAAGTAAAGGATGGAAAAACTTGCTGCTTTGTATTAAGTAAATGAAATGGTGTTATATACTGCTCTGTTCCTTAAAAGTCTGTCTACACATTAGCCATGACTCTAGGTTGACTTATGTTTCAACAACTTGGAAATTTAAAGGAGCGGCTAGGTGGCACAGTGAATAGAGCACAGGCCCTGGAGTCAGGAGGACCTGAGTTCAAATCCGGCCTCAGACACTTGACACATTTACTAGCCATGTGACCTTGAGCAAGCCGTTTAACCCCAATTGCCTGCCAAAAAAAATAAAAACAAAAAAACAGTTAATTGCCCACAGGTTTTGTCTAGAAGACAGGTGTTAATCAAACATTTGTCAAGTGTATCTACAAGTTACAAGGCAGTGTGTTTGGTGCTGAGGACATAACACAGACTCTGTACTATGGTTCCCAGTCTAATGGGGGAAGAGGTTTATGACCTGTAACTTATAGCTTTAAATCAAAGCTCTTTACAAAAGTTAGGTTCAATCTTGGAGGATGTAATGGATCTTCCCTGCCCCTAGGCTAAAGTGCACCTGGAGCTTGGGGTGGGAGGCTTATTTTTCAGTAGATACTTCTGGATTGGCCAGAGAGTCAATAAGGTTGTTACATTCTCTGAGCCAGGAGAAGGCCCTGATGTGTAGCTTTGTTTTGGGGCTCACTTTGAGAAGTGTTCTCTGATTTGATCAGATGAAACTCTGGGAAGCCATTGTTGAGTGTCCCCTGGCTTTGAAAAACCCAGATGTTGATTTGGTATGGATGTAATGGTTGGACAGTTTGGAAATCTGTCTACTTAATCTGTTTCTCTATCTTGATAATTCTGTCTGTATATTCTGAAGTTAGGGGTGCTGACCTTTTTCCCCTGAACTAGGTAAACGATACATATTTGACTGATTAAAGTTAGCTTGTTAACCCATTTAACAAAGCAGATCTAAGAACCTGTGTTGGCAGCCCACCCTGGGGGATGCTGGGCTGCTTGCCGCTACGGAGGATCTTCACAAAAATCTTTTAGGATTGCATTCCTACCCAGGGATTCCTATTGCAACATCAGGATCTGGCTAACATTTAGAAAGTGAAAAGACTCTTGGCTCTCACATAAGCACTCAGTCTACCATTAATTTAAGCAATAGAAAATCAAAACAAGGGGCGGCCAGGTAGCACAGCGAGTAAGAGCAGTAAGAGCAGTGTCGGGATGACCTGGGGATCTAATCCGGGCTCAGACACTTAGCACCCACCCAGAAACACCTGGCCATGTAACCTTGAGCAAGTTACTTAACCCCAATTGCTTAGGGGAGGCCAGGTGGCTCAGCAAGTAAGAGCACCGGCTCCAGATGACCTGGGGATCTAATCTGGGCTCAGACATTTAGCACCACACCCGGATATAACTGGCCGTGTAACCTTGAGCAAGTGACTTAACCCCAATTGCATTAAAAAAAAAAGAAAAAAGAAAATCAAAACAAAACAAAATAAAAGAGCTCACTTCAATATGGATCAAAGCTGCTTTCTTTAATTAAAGGCAGTCAGGGTTCTGCCAATAGAACACTGGAGTAGGGAAGTCCTGGATTCAAATGTGGCCTCACTCACTGACTGCATCACCCTGGGCAAGTCACTTAACCTCAGTCTTCCTCAGTTCCCTCATCTGTAAAATAGGTATTATAATAATAGTACCTTGTAGGGTTATCACAAGGATAAAATGAGATGACATTTGTAAGGTGCCTTGCAAGTCTTAAATTACTATATAAATGCTCAGTATCTTTCTCTCTGGTAGGCTTCCATATTTCTTAGGGACCTATAAAATGCTGCAGTAATACTACTGAAGGGTAGAGGCTGTTTCATGAAAAAAAACCTGCCTAGCATCGTAAAAACCCAACACCTCTCCCTTCAGTTAGTCCCACCTTCCCAATGACTTACATAGTTATCTTCAGATTTATAATATGACTTTGGTTGGGCTCCTTATGGGTGACAGTCAGACCCTATCTTAGACATGCACAATGAACATAAGTCACAGTATCAGCAAAAAATAGAGGTTTATATCTCTATATGTTAATTCTGTTCCTCAGTGATTCTTGGTTCCAGAATTTGGTACAAAAACTTGGTACATGGGGCAGCTAGTTGGCACGGTGAATAGAGCATCAGCCCTGGAGTTAGAAGGAGCTGAGTTCAAATGTGACCTCGGTAAAGCCATGCTAGAGCAGCTTTCCAGAGGACTGCTGATATGAACAGCTTTCAAGGTTCTGATTATACAGTATAGAAAACTCTCTATTCAATAACAAATCAGAGCAAAACATTCACAGAAAATCAAGATACAGCATTCACAATGTTACAACTTATCACAGGAAATCAAAATATAGCATTCACCATGTCACAACTCAACAACTTATCACTAAAATGGCCACATAGTTTTCACCAAAGTGTTCACATAGTTTTAAAGTATATTCATTTAGTCAATCACAAAATCCTTAATTCAATCACAAAGTACAAAAGTCAAAGTTATCCACCCCCAGGTCACAGTAAATCATAATCTTCTCAGTCAGTACACAGTATCCAGGTAAAGTCTTCTTTCAGCTTGACTTGAGACTGGCTCTCAGCTTCCATGGTTCCTATTCCATGGTCCCAGCTCCAACTGTCACCTGGGTTCAAAGGCAGGCAGCTCCCAGTTCCTTGTCCAGTTCTTCATCCATTTCCCATTCCATATTGAAGTTCACAATGTGCAGTACACCTCAAGTCCTTCACAGTTCCTGTTTTGGGGAAGACAAAGCTTGACGGAACCACAATAATATTCATACACAATGCTCGCACCATCATCAATTCACTATCTGCCTGTGAAATCAACTCAGACCCACCAACAAGGTCTGAGAACTCAACACAAATCATCAACATAGAAATCAACACAGACCCACAAACAAGGTCCAAGAGGTCAGCACAAATCATCAGTAAAGTCCCAGGACCTCCAAAACCCTCCTCCAGGACTTCTGTAAGCATACAACTAGAAAATCCTCTTTCAGGGCTTCCAGTAAGGTCCCAGGGCTTCTGTACAAAGTATCACAAACAAACATCAACACAGACAGAGCAGACAAACAGAGTGCTTGGATACCACAAGTTTTCTCCTTCTTGACTCTGTTACAAGAGTTCTCTTCTCAGTTCTGCCATCTATATCCTGGAAATTCTCCTTATATATGGTCATTAGCTCCTCCCCTTTCTGTTGCAGGAGTTCAGGAGTTCTAGGGTTCACAAGTCGTGGAGTTCACACGTTCTATTTCTTAACAGACTTGATAAAGGGCTCAAAAGAAACTTGAAACAAGGTGTTAATTCGATAGCTGAAACAAGGTGTGAACTTCTGTACTTGCCATTACAACCTCAGAAACTTGACACACTTACTAGCCCTGTGACCTTGGGCAGGTCACTTAACCCCAATTGCCCTGCCTTCTCCCCTCAGAAAAAAAAAAACAACAAAACTTGGTACAATTCAGGACTTCCTTTGTTACTCTGTCTCTAGGCCATATTAACTGCAGTCTCTGGAGTGGCATAGCTTCTTGATGCCTGTGGTCCTTTGTAAGGGCTATAGTGCCTCAGGACCACATAAGGTTTCCTTTTAAGGAACCAGAGCCTGTGGATGTCTGACAACTTTCTTTGGGTCAGTCTTAATTTTTGTTTTCCTTTTGATTGTCTCTATTTGTCCAGGACTCCTTTTTAAAGGCTAATGTCAGATGTATGAATTGGCCATGAATCACTCTGTTGGTCTCAAATGTGGTAGTAAGGGGTGACTGAGTATCTCAGGTCACATCTTTTCAGGGAGATTTAATCAATAACAAGAGACAGGTCTCATCTGTGTTAATCTTGACAATAAGAAAGCAATTTCGTCCAGAGATTAACACCTAATTAAGGAGACTCCTAAATTCATTCTATAATCACCCAAAAGAATTTGGCATAAGTCTACACAGAAAAGGTGAATCAGAGAACAGAGGCAGGTTAAACAATGAAAATAATGATAAAGTTGCAGTCATGGTACCCAAGCTCAAATTCTGACTCTGTTCTTTATTATGCATATGACTTTGGGCAAGTCACTTATCCATTATGGGCCTCAGTTTCACTCCTAACAGAGGAGCAGACTAGATGACCTCTGAGGTCCTTTACAATTCTAGATGTAGATGCCTATGAATACCTAGTGTGCTGGCTATGATGTGCATAATTACCTACATCTTGTATAAACCTTGTGAACTGACATTGAACTGGGTCCATAAATGAAGAGGAGAGCAATATGCTAGATGACCTTTGGGAAGCTGTACAATTTTGTTAATCAACCAAGTTTCTCTCTTAGAGGATGGCCTATATTTTATAGCATTAACATTTTTCAATGATACTATATGGCTGGAAATCATCAATCTCCAAAGAATTAAATGGGAGAATAATACCTGTGATTCCTACCTCAGAGAGCTGTTGTTAGGATCAAATGAAATAAATTATCTAAAAATCGGTTATCCTCATTATTATTATGAGAAAAAGTGGTTGCCATGTTTAGTAATAAAGGTAGCACTAAGGTGTTACATTTGCCTAATATCCCATCCCTAGGATGGGAACTTGGAAGTTAAGGACAGCTAGTATAATTCAGAAATGCAGGGTTAGACTGGATGTAACTACATCTTTCATCAAGTTTGTACAGAGTGTGTTGACTTTTGAGCAACAAACACAACAAAGACAATTCAAAGAAAGAGACCCAGGACAAACATTTTGGAGACCTCCCACACACAAGTGATATATACACTATCTACCAAACACAAATACTTGAATTTACAATGAGTTTACTATAATTTGATAAAGACAATTTGGATTTTTCGAAGTATATTAGGAATATACCCCATGCTGTACTACAAAGAAACAGGTACACACTCACACACATACAGAGTCAAATTCAACTAACATTTCCATTGCATGCAATTCACTACCTTTCAGCTCTCTCCTTGACAGCATGTTCTCCCACCACACAGAGCTAGTTTCCACATAAACCCAAACCATCATATACTAGTCCCCTTCCTACTTTTTGGCATCTTTAAATAGACCAGTAGAAATCACTATGCAGACAGCTGGTCATCACTTTATTCTGTACAATAGAAAGGGTGCATCTTAGGGAAATTTACCACGTTGTGCCTCAAATCAGCTAATCAGTTTTGTGACTAATACCAGCAGGGACTTTGGAGGCCATCCAGTTGACCCCTTCCTTTGAACAGATGAGGAAACTGAGGCCCAGAGAGGTTATGACTTGCCCAAGGTCACACAAGTGGTAGGTAGCAGAGGCAGGACTCTGTTACTCATCTTCAAATTCTGTATCTTTTCCACTGTATGCCACATTTGTCCCTATGTTCCCTTCTGAACTTCCAGCCTCATATCTCCAGAACATACCTACTGAACTTCAATGAACTTTCATCTGTGGCTCCAAGAATCTGTAGCATGCACAGCAGCCACACCCTGGTAAGCCATCTCATAAGGTGGGTTAAACCAGGTTGAAGGGAATCAACAGGCCTCGGGGAAGCATGTGAAGATTTTCCCTCTTGAAATGGGAAGATGAGAACAGTTTGTTTCAATGGCCATGAAGGCAGCTGAAGCAGGAATTGTGGAGTGTTTAGAGCTTGGTCAGACATCAAAAGCATCAAGGTGATCCACTGCTTCCCAGGTCATCGCCACTCATCTTGACTTTTGTCTTGCCACTAGACTTAAGTGACTCAGGAAGAGAGAGTGAGACTGATGACTTTGTACAACCCTGCCTGCTTAAATCTAATTCACACTCAAGTCAAGATATCACCCTGTGAGGTCATTGCTCCTTTTCAAAAAACAAAGGATGAACAACCACTAAAGTGGCGGGGTAACTACTCATTTTCTTCTCTTTGGGACTGCCACTGTCCTAGTTTGAGACAAAATGACTATAAGTGGTAGAGGATTATAAATTACCAACAGAGGTACATTTATATTATTAGCATTTCAATACTGTTTTTGTTATAGTTTTTTCTTTTAATTGTTACAATCTGCTAAACTGTTAAATAAGTTGGGATGGGGCAGAGTCAGGTTTAACAGAGCCATAACAAGCAATTTTTTCACTTGGGACAGCACAAAGCTAACACAAATAGCATGGAATATACTTCCAAATAAATTTTTTAAACAAGGATATTGGATTCCATAAGGGAAAAGGGGAAGGAACTTACCTTGTGCTTATGAAAGCTGGCTATTTGGTAGCTTCCTATTTTAATTAACTTTTCTTATTCACTGTGTGAGCCTGGGCAAGTCACTTAACCCTGTTTGCCTCAGTTTCTCATCTACAAAATGAACTGGAGAATGGCAGACCACTCCAGTATCTCTGCCAAGAAAACCCCAAATGGGGTCAGTAAGAGTTGGACACAACTGAACAACTAACTAGGTACTAAGCTGTTTTGTTTTAGTTTTTGTTTATATCCTCTATGCAGCAAATGGATTACTAGAGCTTTCAGGGTTCTCCAAAGTCAGAGTCCTACCCAGGTTGCCTGGTCCTAGTCACAACTCTAAAGTTCTTAAGGCTACTAACTGCATATAATAGCAGATAATCTATAAAAATAAGATTCAGGATTATTTTTCAGCCCTAGAAATTACCATCATGTGAGTCTGAACAAGCTGGGGATTGAATCAGAGGCCAAGAATGGTAAAGTTCTGCCTCACCCTCCCGACATCAGGTTTTGGATTTCTGAGATCACTACATCTTGCCTGCTGCAAATGAGAGAGAGATAGAGAGGGGGAGATGGGGGGAAATGGGGGAGATGGAGTTTTAAGGAAAATATAAATGCAAAAATATTAGTGCAATTAAATACTTTGACCAGTGTAGACCAGTATACCTAGAGTAAATGGAGTCAGGGCAAAGCTTGCTAGGAAAACAAAGTTGAAAACTATAGTTGAGCTGCATGACATCTGAAAGATTAGGAACTTGTTTTTATTGTCATTTTATTCCACAAGTGCAATTTGATTTCTACAGCATTTTTCATTTGCCATATTTCAAAGGCCTGCTATCATGAACTATGTCAGACAGATAGGTGCTGGGCTGTTTCAAAAGGGGTTGGGGGTGGAAGGAGTAATCTTGGGATCCACACCACTGGGATATAGCAGACACAACAATTCTGCATTCCCAAAGGGTCAGGGCACCCACAGTTGGCTATCCTGCCAAGATAAGTCATGGAACAGCTGCCTGATTAGAAGGGGGTGGGGAGGAAAGGGAGACCATGAAAAGGGTAGAGGGGAAAGGAGGGAAAGAGCTGGATAATTCACTGAACATCTGCTTGATTAGAAATAAAAAGAGACGAGGAGATGAAGGCAAGGGGCAAGAGAAAATGGTAGATTGGGATGGAAAATTCAAGAACTATGTGTAAATGGACTCTCGAGACAACTATTAATGAACTGAGATGAAAAATCATTCATTTCCTTGGATAAAATTGATTTTAGCTATCTCTTTCCCCCCCATTCTTGATGATGAGAGTGCATTCAGATTATGAGAAGTTAAAAAAAAAAGTTAGCTGGTCTCTTTCTTACTTGGGAATGACATCTGCTAGGCAGTCAGCATTCCAGGCCAGTAGAAGTGATTAGCTTAGGCTCACTGTACCATCATATCACCTGCCCATGGCTGACAAAATCTGTATCAGTGAAACCGCAGCAGGAACAGCCTCATCGTCTCATTGAGGAGGGAGGGCTGCTATTGGCAGATAAGTGACAGAAAGCTTGACAGCTGGCCATTTTTCATTTGAAAACCCAAAATAAACAAAAGGGAAAACTACAGGGATGTAGCTAGAGGACATTTTGGATGAAACAACCCACCCCAACTTTCTAGCCCCAATAATGTAATACAGGCACATACATACATGGACACCCATAGCAGATGGGTAGATACTGTAGTCCCCTTTTCCAACTTGGTGTCCTCCAAATGACCTCATTTTTAAATTACAAACCCAATATTCACTCCAAGGAAATGAGTGTTTTTCTACCTTTTGGTTCTAATGCCTTTCTTTGAAATCTCAGCTCTTCTTCAGGACAGGGGAAACAGTTGGGGAAACAATATTCCTAAGGCATATATCTCTTCAGAGTCATAGTCAACTGCCTTCTCACCTTGCTTGCATCTCCAGATGGTCTATTCTTTTAGTTAGAACTTAGAGAGAATTACTTTGAATCTTGATTCAGCCTCCAAAACTTAGAAGTTAAGCCCTTTTTTTTTGGAGGGGGGGAAGGTAGGGCAGTTGGGGTTAAGTGACTTGCCCAAGGTCACACAGCTAGTTTTTTGTGTTGTGTCTGAGGCCTCATTTGAACTCAGGTCCGCCTGACTCCAAGGCTGGTGCTCTATTCACTGCACCACCTAGCCGCACCAAGTTAAACTCATTTTTTTTTCAGCTTTCAAAGAAATGGGGGGAAAAAATAAGCAAAAGTAGCATATTGCTATGTAGTTTTGGTTCCCACAGTAAGATTGTGATTCAAATTGAGTCACCAGGTCTGCAGAAAGATCTCCAAAGAGCCAAAAAAGAACAAAGAAACAGCTGAGTGCATCTGGTCAGGATATTAGCATAGCAATAAAAGAAATTCAGTGGTAGAACCAGGGGAGAGTAGGAGATAGGTGTAGCCATTTGCACTGGGAGAGTGCATTGGCAGTCCTGCCCACAATGCACACTCCCACGGCATTTAGGCACAGAGAGGGAATGCAAACATTACTATTATACCGACATAAATTGTAACCCAACACTTCTCTGGGCTTATTCAGGCAGGTTTTGACTCTAGTGCCTAACCCCTAAGGGTCAATTGCTCTCTGGCTTTTTGCCTATACCTGGAGTTAATCTCAGAAAATCACTAGGAAAAATAAAAGCTTAAATATAATATATTTCGTATCTGTGTTTCCCTAAAAGTGGGTAATTGGGTCTCCTGCACAAGCATTAAATGTACAATATGAGCATTGAGAGTGGAATGACCATTTTTCTAACCCACAAAAAATGCGTAAGATGCTGAGCCATTATAAGAGCCTCACAGAGGAGTAAAGATGGGAACAAACATTTATTAGCTGCCTACTATGTCCCAGGCACTGGACTAATTGCTTTACAAACATCTCATCTGATCCTCACAACAACCATACAGGTAGACCCTATTATTACCCACATTTTATAGATGAGGAATGGAGGTAGACAGAGGTTAAGTGACTTGCTCAGTCACATAGCTAGTAAGAGTCTGAGACTAGATTTGCACTCAGATCTTGCTAACTCCAAGCCTAATGCTCTATCCACTGTACTACCTAGCCACCTCACAGAGTAACAGATTGTGTGCTTGAGTTGGAACAAGGAAGAACTGGGCTTAAATCCTACTTCTTACACTTAAAATCTATGTGAGGGGCAGCTAGGTGGTGCAGTGAATAGAATACTCACCCTGGAGTCAGGAGGACCTGAGTTCAAATCCAGCTTCAGAGACTTGACACACTAGCTGTGTGACCTTGGGCAAGTCACTTAGTCACTTAACCCCAATTGCCTTGCCTTCTCCCCTCCAAAAATTAAAATAAAATCTATGTGAATATAAAGAGATATAGAAACAAAGTTCTTAAAAAAAAAAACAGATTCTATGTAGAAGCTAAAACTGGAGACTTTCTAAACAAGCACTTCCCTGTATTGTCAAAACATTCACCAATTACTCTCTAATAGGATACTGCTCAAGAATTATATGGACTACCTTCATGTAGCACAATGCATCTTGGAAATCTTCCTCCCTTTCTTAAGACAGATGCCTAAATCAAACACATACTCAAACTCCACAACTCTTGAAATGGATGCCACAAACTAATGCCCAATTACAGTGGGGCTATCTCCTCTTCAGTCAAATGAAAACATGTCTGCCATAACCATGGGCCTCTGCATGAACTCCAGCAATGCTGTATTACTGCCATACCTTGGGTAGAGAAAGTCAATTGTCAGAAACTCTAGTCTCTGATCTGTGCTCAAAAGAATGAAATAATATAATTAATATAATATAATAATAAAATAAATAAAGGCAGATGGGAATCTGAGCTCTTAGCAGTTAGAGATCACCTTGCACAATCATATGCAACTTATACTATGTGATTCTGTTACTGGGAGCACTTCCCATCTTGACCACTGCAATCTGAAATTCAAAGAGATGAGGAAAGGGGTAAATAGAACTGGTGTCTTAGTTTCTTTTTTGATACATTAGGGAAGGAGTAGGTCTTTAGACAAGAGTCCATAACCCCTGATTCTTACTCACCAATCATTTTGTAGTAAGCCCTAGTCATTGGAAATCCATGGAGTTCCTCTCAGCAAGATGCAAGGAGGTCTTCAAGGGTTGGAGTTCCCTTTCTAACAAAGGACTACACTCTATAATCTCATTAAATTGCTGATGGGGGTGGAGAGATGAAGGACTTATTAAATTTGCCCATAGACTTCCCTGATCAATCCCCCTTCTAAGGAAACCAGACTCTTAAAATCCTGCAGCTGAAGAGAAAAAAAAAGTTTTCTGAAGCAGTGAACTGAAAAGAATGCTAGATTGGGGTAAGAGAGCCTTGTTCAAATTCTGACTTACTGTGCAGTGTTAGGCAAGTCACTTCAAACTTCTGGGTCTCAGTTTCCTCATTTGTAAAATCAAAACTATAGTTCTGAATGGCTGCTAATCCTAAACAAGTTCTGAACCTGGAGAAAGTTTTCAAAGTAGGCTCCCAGATCACCTCTAAGATTCCCTTCAGTCCTAAATCTATTCAATGTGTGAGATGGAGCAAGAGAAGGAAGGAGTCAGGTAGGACCTTGTAGCAGGAGCCAGGGTGGTTGGGCTGCTTCAGCTGCCTGGCCATTTTTCCTGCACTGTTTGTGTTAGTGAGTCCTACTGACACACTTGAGGCTGAGAGAGGTAATCTGCTATATATTTCCTCAAAGATATCTATTTTATCATCAGTAAAATGCAATTGACCAGTGAAATGGATGAGATGGTCATAGTCATGGAAAGTTATACAAGCTACCAGACACTGGTTGTAAGTTCAAGTGTTTTTTGGTCACCTCTTTGCAGAATGTGTCCCTTTAGGCCCAGGTGCCATGTTTTCTCTGGACTATATTTTTCATAGTCTTTTGATTCCCAGAGAATTTCATTCCCTGGGAGAAAACGCAGAAGGTGATATCCCAGAGTACTGTGACTAAAGGCACCTGCTGGAAGGATGGCTGTCTTTTTGAGCATGGGGAACTTTAAAAGAGAAAGACTTCAGGGGAAATAGAGAAAGGTGATGACCACCACTTATCCATGTGGGATGGATAGTAGCAAAAGTGTAGAGACCTGAAGCTGTGGTTTTTAATGATTGCTGACCCTAAGTATAACAGGTGATAGAGCTGGGTAAGCACACAGCGGCTCCATAAGGATGGGCATGTACTCAGTACAATATGAAAGGACTTGCCTTTGGGGATGACTGAGTAATTTAGGTCCCTAGGACTGGGTGCTAGGCCAAAGATGACTGGGGCAACTAAGTCAGGAAGAGCCACAGGTCCATTTTCACAAAGCCTATGCTTATTGGCTTGTTACATAAGCATGCCATGAACTATGCGGTAACTTTCAGAGAGGAACAATAATTAAAGGATGCCCCATGCTATTTCTTCACACCAGTCATAGTCAGGGTTTGTGGGCTTTAATGATATTAGTATATCATAGATGATTCATTTCAACTACCTTTTATCTCTTAGTAAGAGTGGTGATTCTTCTTACTACCATCTCTTGTTCCAAATGTTCTCTTTTGCTCATCAGATCTGTATGGCCTAGTACATAAAACTAGTAATTAAACCTTAGAATGTTACATTTCCTACTGAGCAAGATTGGAAAGGGAATACACTAACATTTTTCATAGGACCAGTTAGGTGTGTTACATCCTTGGAATTGAGCCAGTTTCTTACCCAAACCTATACCAAGGCCAGCAATGTTCTCTTGGGTCTTACAGCTAATAAAATCCCTAGGTTATCCTCATGATCTGGTGCATGGATGGAGGTGGTGAGAAAGTTTAAAGATATTTTAGTCAAAATGACTGGATAAATGAATCAAACAAAAAGCATGTATAATGCACATATAATGCTAAAAGCTGGGTTTAAGAAAATGAGAGACCTGTAGGTAAAAACAGCACCATTCCCAGCAGCTCATGATTTAGAAGCAGTAGTTTTCCTAGTTGATTATAACTGAGGAGAAGTCACTGTCAAACAATCCAGAATTCAGAGGTGATACTATTCCTGACATGGTGCCCATATCCTTGAGAACCCATGACACAGTGTCAAAGTTGCTGATGAAGGGCAATCTGTCAATCGAGCAATCTTTTACTATATGGGACCAATGTGAGCGATGTAGCTCTTTTCATGGGATATCCATACCCAAACAATAAAGAACGCTCCAACTCATGGCTAAGATGTGTCATTGAAGAAAAATAGTAGTGACAGAAAATCGGTGTGAAGAAAAATGTAGAAAGCTACTGGAAAACTCCAGGGGAAACCACATTAGGCCTCAAATACTTTCTATAAATGCCATATTCCAAAGTTTCATTGTTGGGGTACTTCAGGCTAAGAAATGGACAACTTTGGGGTACAAAGAGTACACAAGAAACCTATGGGCAGTCCACTAATAACTTCCAACATGAGGGAGAGAAGGCCTCTGACTGTTTCTTCAGTAGCTGGATATCAAAGTTCTAGGGACTGTGGAGAAGATGGATGTTGTTGGAATGAAAAGTGAGCAAGGAGTTAGTGTATGGCAAGGATATATGAGAACATGCTGACAGTAACTGAAGAAAAGGAACAGTCTATTAAGTATGTAGAATTGATATTCCTGATGGCAAGATCTGAAGACGACAGGGGAAAGAGGGAGGAAGGGGAGGGAAACGGGGAGGAATCAGACAAAATCATTTCTGACAAGGCCCAACACATTTCCTCAGGTATGAGCCAATGAGTCCAAATGAGGTAGACTGTCCTGAGTGACCCAGAAGCTTACCTGAGACCTTTGATTCTGTGGCCCTCATGTTACTTTAAGTAGAGAAGCATATACAAATCTTTGTTCTTCAGTCACAAGAAGGTTCATCAAGGCCTGAAACTTTTTTTTGCCTTTTTTTTTTTTGGAAGGGCAATTGGGATTAAGTGACTTGCCTAAGGTCACGTGGCTAGTTTTTGTGTTAAGTGTCTGAGGCTGGATAAGGCCTGAAATTTTTTAGTCATTTCAGGCATTACTTAAAAATAGCCCATTGTGGAAAGCTTAAAAATGCACATTGATCTTTTTCAGGCTCATGACCAGAAGTATATACTATGAAAGATATAAAACTTCCATCAAGTAGCTGCTGCTCAGAGCTTCCACAATATTTTCTATGATGAGTTTCTTTAAGTAACTAAGCACAACTGAATTTTAACCTGGAATGAATAATGAGATAGCAAACGGAGTATCAAAGTTAACACAAAATATTTTTTAAAACAATAGAAAAAAAATTAAGGCTAGGAGAAATTTAGAGGTCATTTTAACTCTTCTACCTTCATGTTGCAGAGAAGGAAACTGAGGAGAAGAAAGAGTAAACTGCTTGTGTATAATCACACAGCTATTAAACAACTTACAATCCCATATCTTCTACTCCAAGCTCAGTGTTGTTTCTACCATGCCACATGGCCTGTTTCTTAAAGGCCTAATGTGGTTTCCCCTGGAGTTTTCCAGTAGCTTTCTGTGTTTCCTCACACCAGTTTTCTGTCACTGCTGTTTTTCTTCAGTGATACATGCTAGCCATGACTTGGAGGGTTCCTTATTGTTTGGGCATGAATATCCCCATGAAAAGAGCTACAGCACTCACCTTGGTCCCATATAGTAAGGTTGCTCAATTGACAGACTACCCTTCGTCAGCAGCTTTGATACTGTGTCAAAGGTTCTCAAGGATGCAGGCACCATGTCACAAGGGGTCAGAAATAGTACTGGCTCTGAATTCTGGGCTGTTTGACAGTGATTTCTCATCAGTCATGATTAACTAAGAAACGGAGCAAAAATGGGAAAGGTATTTTGAGAGCAGATTGTAGAAGCATCATGATTGGGAATTTGTACAAGATAATAAGGGGACGGAAAAGATTTAAAGCTGAGTAAAGTAGTCAGGGCCTTGTTCTAGGAAGATTACTTGGGCAGGAACATATAGAATGGTTGCGAAAATATAGAGACTAGAGAGGCAAAGAGATCAGCTAACTTAGGCAACCTAGTTATACAGAGAATAGAATGCTGGATTAAGTTTGGAAGCCTTGTCTTCAAATACTACTTCTGGCACTTACTAGATGTGTAACCCCCTTGTAAAGCAAATCACTTAACTTGTCTTCTTTGGTTTCTTCATCTGTAAAATAGGATAATAATAATAAAAATAGCACCTACCTCACAAGGTTGCTGTTAGGATCAAATGAGAGAATGTTTACAAAATATTTTGCAAACTTTAAAGCACTATGTAGCTTCTGAGTCACATAAACAACAAAATGGAGAGCCAGACATTTTCTCCGCTCATTACAACCTCTCAGACTTCTCCAGAATAGGAATTATGAATAAGAGATAAAGCAATTCCAGCAGACTCCATGATCTAAGATACCAAGAAATCTAAGAAGATTAAAAACCCAAAGAATTAAGAGCAAAGAAGGCTAATCCCCAAACTGCTCCCTCAGCACTCCATCCCTCACTGCCCACCAGATTCTGACAGGGCTGCACAAGCCTATATTTTGGCTCAACAACCCCCACCCCCTCCACAGTCTCCCTTTCCTCCCTATACCCAGTGCTATAGAAAACCAAAAGGCAGGAAGCTTGCCCTTGTTGGGGGTGGAATATGGCATTGTTTAGTGCTGAAACAGAGCTCAGCGGAGAAATAAACAAAGACAGCTAGAGCAGCACCTACATAGGGTGCCTGGGAAGAAAGGTCCTGGTGTCTAGTTCTGTCCTCCCAGAAGTCACCTGAGGTAGAGATGAATTCATGATGTCAATAGTAAGTCATGACTTACTATATTCCAAGCACTATGCTAAGCACTGGACATACAAAAAAGGCAAATGATAGTACCTGCCCTCAAATAGCTCACAATCTAATGGTGGGGGGGGGGGGGGAGGTGCAGGGGAAGACAACAAACAAATACATACAAGCAAGCTAAAGGAAGGAAAGAAAGGAAATAATAGAGGGAAGGCAATAGAATTAAAAGGGGTTGTGAAAGGCACCCTGTAAAAGATGAGATTTTAGTTGGGACTTAAAGGAAGCTGTGTATGATAAGATTAAGGCAGCACTGAGTTACAATTCCCAGGGAAACCAAAATCAAAGAGGAAGAAGTCAGAAAATGAGCAATAGGAGAAATGTAGGAGGGTGCAGAGGGAACCTTAAGAAACCAGATCTCAAGAAGAATAAAATGCATTTAAAGACCTTGAACATAAGCATATAAACCAACAGGAAAAAATATTGATAACTAGAGGGAATATGGCTTTTAGATCAGCTAAATAAGTCCAGATATCTATGAATAAATATTGTAAGTCAAAGGCGAATGAATCAACACCTAAAGAGACAGAGGACCCTATGGATTCCCAAGAGAACATGGAACCAGAGCAGGATGTTGCTGACTAGTTTAAAAGAGAAGTCTATTTGTAAAGCCATAATTTCTGGTCTGCACAGAAGAAATAATTGGCAGAAGAGAAAAAACTTGAATCTGCAAGGACAAACCTCACCAAAGAAACAAAAACTTAACAAATGAGTTGAAATGCAATTACACAAAAGGGAAGACAATCTGGAAGAAGAGAATCAAAAAAGAAACAAGGTCAAAAGAAAACATAATCTCCATACAAGCAAAACATATTGATGTCTAAGATAGAAAGCAAAGAACTGACTTAAAGATTATAGTTCTCTAAGAAGAACATAACAAGTCAAGAATTCTTGACGCTGTAATGAGTGAATAAAAGGGAACAAGATAGAGAGATGATAGAGGGGAGTATATGATAAATCCTAATCAAGTCAAAATACAGAAGAAGAATTGTAGATGAATATCATTAATGACTATGGATGCAAACATTTCCAAATAAAATCCTGCCAGACTTCAGCAATTCATCCAAGAAATCATTCATCATGACCAAGTTGGACTTATATTAGTACTGAAAGTATTGTCCAATATTAAAAATAAATAAATATAATCATATTAAAAAGAAAAGCATTCCAAACCACACAATCATCTCAATTGATGTGAAAAAAAGCCTTTGACAAAATACAATACCCATTTAGGCTACAAGCCCTACAATTCATAGGTACAGATGCACTTTAAAAAAAAAATCATAAAAGTATCTAAAACCAAAAGATAACATACGCAATGGGGATACACTAGAACCTTTCCCAATAAATATAGGAGGAATGCAAGGAGGTCAGCCCTTGTCATTATTATTTGATATAGTTCTGGAAATACTAGCAATAGCATTAAGATGAAAGAGAAATTAAAGGCACATAGATAGGTAGAAAGGAGATAAATCTACATTTTCTGACAGCATGACGGTCTATTCAGAACATTCTAGGAAATCAAGAAAGATACTATTTGAAGTAATAATTTTAATAAAGTTGAATGCTACAAAATAAATACTAAAAAATCAATAACATTTCTCTACAATAAAAACAAAAGTCGAGAAGCAATAATAGGAAGGGAAGTCCCATTCCAATTAACTACAAAATACAATTTAAAAACATGGAGATCAATCTACCAAAATAGATAAAATATTTGTATGTACACAACATTAATTGGCCTGACCAAGGCCTTTTATACTATCAGTCATGAGGTCTTGAGGAAGATCATGGCAAAATTTCATTGCCCAGAAAAGTTCATCAATATTTTATGCCACTTTTGTGATGGCATTCCTGCATGGGTTCTAGATAATGGATGATATTCTTGCATTTTCCTAGTCACCAATAGAGTAAAGCAGGACTCTGTTCTTTTCCTCATGTTTTTTAGCATGTTGTTTTAGTGATGTTGTCAGATGCCTTCATTGAGGATGGAAACTTTATCAAGGTCAGCTATAACATTGATGGTAAACAATTTAACTAAAAAAGACTGCAAATAAAGAATAAAGTGAAGGGAGAGTTGATGCACAACTTTTTATTTGTACATGGCTGTGCTCTTCATGAAGCCTCTGAGGCTGATATGCAACAGAGTATGGATCAGTTCTCTGCCATTTGGGCTTCTTCAAGAAATAAACAACTTAAAGAGCTGGAGGAATATTTAGTGTTCATGGTAGATATAACAATAACGAAAATACTACCAAAGTTAATTTGCAGTTTTAATGCTATATCAATAGCATTACCAAAGGAATACTTTAGAGAATTTTATAAAGTTACCAAATTATTTTGGAAAAATAAAAGGTCTAGACCATCAAGGGAAATGATGAAAAGAAGTAGGTACTATGAAAAGAAAATAGCATTTCAGACTCCAAAATCATAAAACAGCAATCATTAAAACTACCTGGTATTGGTTAAAAATGAAGAGGCAGATCAATGGAACAGACTAGAAAAAGAATTAGAAACAATGTAACTCAATAACCCAGTGTTCAATAAACCAGAAAATATAAATGACTTCGGGAAAAAAATCCCTATTTAGAAAAAAAAATGTAGGGTATGGGAAGGGTTTGGAAAACTGGGAAACAGTCCAACAAAAATTAAGATTAAAGTAAAATTTATACTCCACAATACACTCTAAATGTAGTTATGGGAACTTATTATTAAAGATCATGCTATTAGAAAAACTAAGAGATGTTTGACTTTTCACAGCTATGGGCAAAAGATGTTTTCTTAACCAAAGAATAGAGGCAATTAGAACTGGCGAAGTGGATAACACTTTGATTATGTGAAACTAGAAAAACTTTTCCACAAACAAAATTAATGTACCCAGGATACAAAGTTAATTAGTCAAATGGGAAAAGCTCTTTGTGTCAAATTTCTCTGATAAGGATTTGGTATCCAAAATATGTAAATAATTAACAGGCACATATATGATCAAAAGTCATTGCTCAATAGACAAGTGGTCAAAGGATATTAACAAATGGTTCTCAAAAAAAGAATTGCAAAATCTTAACATCTATGTGAAAGGATGTTCCAAATCATTAATAAGAAAAGAAATACACATTAAAACAACTTTGCAAATCTGCAGGGATGACAAAAGATGAAAATAGTCAATGTCAGAGGGTGTATGGGAAGAGAGGCACACTAGTGAATTGTTGGTAGAAAATAATGTGGAATTATACAAATAACAGGACTAAAATGTCCATACCCTTTATCCCAGGGATTCCATTACAAGGTGCATACCCCAACAAAGTCACTGATAAGGAAACAAATAAATAAACATATACACCAACGTGTTTATAACAGCACTTTTTATAATAGTAAAGAAGTAGATGTCCATGGAATGGAGAATGGCTAAACAAACTGTTGTACATTAATGTAATGGAATATTACTATGCTTTAAGAAATTACAAATGTGATGAATATGTAGCATGGAAATATTTATATGAACTGAAGCAGATTTCTAAAATAAATAGAGACAAAAAAATCAACATACACAACTGCAACAATTTAAATGGAAGTAACAACCACAAAAATACAAATAAATACTGTAAAATTACAAAGAACAAATGTAGCTTGAAAAAAGATCCTAACCCTACCCCTCTGCAGAGATGGGAGTTCTACCATTGTTACACATTGGACATGTTTTCAGATTTTTTGGAAATCTTGATCAGTTATTGCTTATAACTGATATGTATTGATTTTTTTCCCTCTTTGCTTTTTCTTATCTTAAAAAATATTGTTATATAGGATAATTGTTTTGAGGGGAAAAGGGAAGAATACAAAATATAATTATGGCAACATAAAAAAAATCAAAATACATCAAAAAACATTTTATTTTTAAACATAATATACAGTTAGTTTATCATTACTATCATCATCTTTATTTAGTTATTCCAATAGGTCAGGCATGACCTAGATCTGAATTAAAATTATAATACTGGGAACAAAAAGGAAGAAACAGAATTGAGAGTGATATTGTTGGATAGGTGTGAAAAGATTTGGTGATTAAGTTTAGGATAGATGAGGAAAAAGAGAGGAGTTGAAGATAACTGAGGTTTTAAGTCTTATTAACTGGCAGACTAAAGTACAATTAATAGAAGCAGAGAAGTCAGGAAAGAGGGGGTTTGACGGAAACACTGAATTCAGTTTTAGGAATGCCGAACTTTTCAGTTGCTGACCGGACATCCAGATGGAGATGTCATAATGATAGTTTTAAATGAAGGACTGAAACTCTGGAGAAAGAACAAGGTTAAAAATGTAGAATCAGGGATTGACACTTCACAGAAGTGATCACTGATGCCTCAGAAGTGAATAAAGTTGCCAAGGAAGCAAGTGTGGAGAGAGAAAAAAAATGACTGAACACAGTACTTTGAGGAATCTCTGTGTTTGGGGAGAATGTTAGAAAAGAAAGAGGAGTCAGAAGAGACAAAGAATAACCCATCAGGAGGCAAAAGAATTATGATATCACAATGTTATAAAGGTCAAGGGATTAGAAAGTTGCCAGCAGAAATTGATCAACAGTACTAAATAACTATGGAAGAGTTAAAAAAGAGTGACAATTGACAAAATTTGACTGGATTCAATCATAGGAGGGTAATTTTTAGCCATCATGAAGGCAATTTCAATAAATTTCTAGGGCTGAAGCCAGAATGCATTAAGAAGGTAATGAAATAAGGAAATATAGGTAATGGGCACAGACAACACATCTGCAAAATTTCCCAGTGAAGAGAGATTATATGGTAGATTGAATGGATTGTAGGGTGATGATGTTCATAAAATTGGGAAGACCTATGTGGTTGAAATAAAAGGTGGAAGGAGCTAGTAAAAAAAAAGGAAGACTAAGAGAAAAGGGGCAATTGATGCAATTAAGCATGGGGCTTATAAACACAGGTAGAAGGATTAGCTTTGCAAAGGAAGGGCATTTTTTTCCCCACTGAGACTGGCGAAAAAAAACACAAAAGAAACAAAAGGATGAGTAGAGACGAGTTTGATAGATGTGGGCAATATAGCTTACAAAAATGGCCTCAATTTTCTCAGTAAAGTGGAAGGCAAGGAGGTCATCTGAAGAGAGTGGAAGTGAGGAAATTTTGGAGTCTTGAAGAGGGTGGAAAATGTTTTGAAAATTACCTTGGGGTCTGAGCTAGGAAATTGACAAGGGATGGATAAAAAGATTGTCAAGCAAAAGTGAGGGCCCAATTTGAAGATGGAGAGAATGACTTTAGAGTGACTCAAATCTCAACAGTTTTCTGCCTTTTTCTAATGGCATTCTGCTAGTTGAGAATAGAAGCAGAGATATCAGTCTATGTGGGTGGTTCAGGTTTAGGGATTGGTATTACAAGGATGAACTTGGTTGTTACCACTATAATGTCATGCAGAAATGACAGAATTGTATAATCAGAATTCAAAGAGACAACCTCCCTAACTACACTTAGTGGAAAGGATAGCATGTCACACAGCCTTTTTATTCTTCCCCTGATGAGCTCACTATCTAATAAGACAACCCATTTCAATATTGTTGTTGCTGTTGTTTCAGTTGTGTCCAACTCTGTCACCTCATTTGGGGTTTTCCTGGCAAAGATACTGGAATAGTTTGCCATTTCCTTCTCCAGCTCATTTTACTGATGAGGAAACTGAGGCCAACAGGGTTAAGTGACTTGCCTAAGGTCACACAATTAGTATCTGAGACCAGATTTGAACTCAGGAAGATGAGTCTTTCTGACTTCAGGCCTGGTACTCTATCTACTATACTACCTGGCTGCCCTTTCAATATTAGGTAGCTATAAGTGTTAGAAGATTTTTCTTCATAATTAAATCAAACTTTTCCTCTCTACAACTTCCCTAGAATCTAGTTTTCACATCTGGAACAACAGGGAACAAATTTATTCTCACCCCCATAATGGCTCTCCAAATTAAAGACAATTTCAAGGTCTTCCTTTAGGCTTCTCTTCAAAGTTAAATATACCGAGTTTTTTCAAGGTATCATATGACACGATTTCCACATCCTTCATCATCATGGTTGCCTTCCTTGGGACCTAGAATAGCCTTAAAAGGTAATAGACCTTCAAATCTGGCCTCAGACACTTAATACTTACTAGCCATGTGACCTTGGGCAAGTCACTTAACCCCAATTGCCCTGCCTTCTCCCCTTGCAAAAAAATTTTTTAAAAAGGTAATAAGACCAAAATGGATGAAATAACATCTGCTCTACACAGAGTACAGTGGGAAACCATCCTTTCATTTCAGCTTTTTAAAGTAGACTCATCATATTGTTGGTTCATATTGAGTTGGTGGTTAACTAATGAACTGGACATTCTTAAGCATTTGCCCAGAATATAGATTAAACTGTTTTTTTTTGTTTTGTTTTTCCTATATAGGCTAGACTAGAGATGTACTGAGGTCCCTTCCAACTCTCAAATTATGAAGTTCTGTGATTTAGTGACACAGTAGAGGACTCAACTGCTTCTTCTCTACCAACTTCTGAACTAGTTAATTATTTGTGCAAAGTTGAAATGCCTGAACTAGGCATAAATTCCCTTTGTCAGTGAGTTCTGACTACCTCACTTACTTGCACTTTTGGTGGGAGGAGTGAGGATAACTAATTTGACATCACATTAATGATAGGGTTTATATATTTGAGTGATACCCTTGGGCTAGTAAAAGAAGAAAGGAATCTACCCAGGAGGCAGATACCTCCCACACCCCCATATCCCCATCCCCAACCAGGAGGCAAACCTAGATACACATATCAAGACATGGAGACATAGAGACTCCAAGAAGCACACAGAACTGGAAAGAGCAGATTTGGGAAGCCTGAACTCATTCTGGTCTATAGCCTTCTAGAAACTATTGTATTGCTCCTTTGTGTCACCTTTTGTGTTTATGAGTCTGTTCTTACTTCTGGATTTGTATTCATTCTTTTAAAATTAGAACTCATCAAGAGAGCACCCTGTATGGCTACGTTTTTATTGGGATTGTTTAAAATTGTATAGCCAGAATTTCATTATAAAATATCTTCTATTTTCATTAATTATAAAAAGTCTCTTGACCTAGCATCATGTCTATCTCTTCTCTAAACTGAATGAAACATGCTTTTCTCAAGTCTAGGATATATTTCTGAATGTGTTTGATGTGTCTTTACATTAAAAATGCAAGATTATTGATTATAAACCATAAAATATAAGAATAAAACATAATTAGGGATTAATATATACCCCCTTCTCAGCCTTCCAAATGCCTCATGAGTTAGCTTTTTCAACTGCATAGTCTGGTTCCAAAATATATCTACAATCCAAAGTTTCAAAAGTGAAACGGAAATCTTATGAGATTATTTTCTATCAGGCACCTTACCATGTCAAACATTTTGTAACAAAGTTCTTACATGAGAAATTTACATCTTAGTTTTACATATCTGATATATTCAGTGATTTAGAGTGAACTGATTCTCCAATTTGATCAGTAACTACCCTTGACTAATTTTGATCAGGAACACTATCATTATTATTGTTTTTGTTAATATATTATTAACAAGATTATTTCTAAAGCTAAGTAGTCAAGTTTTTGAAAGCTTTGATCAACTGTATAAATTTGTTTACTATTAATCACGGCAATGAAAACGAATGTCTCAAATTCAACGCTTAATAACACTGTAGAATCATTTTTATTCTGGTATTGATTTTAAACCAAGGTACAATCTGAAAAAACATCAAATATAACTTAAATACCAAGTAGGAACACTGCTGTTGTAGTCTGAGGTAAGGAAAAACACCATGAACTATTGTCCATCAAATTGAAAGCCACATCATGGTAAATAATGCTTTCTTTTATTGTTGGCATAAAAGCCCCAGCTCTAAAAGTCACGCAGAAAGTACTGCAAGTGATTTTCTGTGAAAAATGAATGAAACAGAATGATCGATGCAAAGACTCAAGCGAAATCCAGACTTAGGATCGAACAGGATATGGTCACATCTAAGTTATATATAACATTTGCTTTTATGATACAAGTGGCAAAAGAATTTAAAATAAAATGGAATAAGGCAAGACTTCTGACCAAATTGGAGACTTGTGGCCTGGACTTTCTCTGGCTGAGTTTACAAGCCATGTAAGGATAGACCTTCTTTAAAGGTCCAGATGATTTGCTACATTTGGATAAGTACTACAAAATGCTAACATATAGGCCTTTTAAATCCACACAAAAGGGAAGATTTTCTCTATAATAATTAGAACTGGCATTTCTACAGTACTTTTGGGGAAAGGAAGGGATTAAGTATACATACACACATACATATATACACATATATATCTACATACATACACATAGATATCACTACCTAATAAGACAACCATTTCAATATTATTGTTATTCAGTTGTTTCAGTTGTGTCCAACTCTTTGTCACTCCATTTGGGGCTTTCTTGGCAAAGATACTGAAGTGGCTGGCCATTTCCTCCACCAGCTCATTTTATAGATGAGGGAACTGAGGCAAGTAGGGCTAAGTGACTTGATAGAAAGTGTCTGAGGCTGGATTTCAATTCAGGAAGATGAGTCTTCCTGACTCCAGGCCTGGAATTCTATCCACTGTAGCACCTAGCTACCCTTTCAATATTAGGCAGCTATAATTCTAAAAAGGTTTTCTTCATATTGAATCAAAATTTAGTGATGCAATAGATAACTTTATAACTTCTCTATTACTTTCCTAGATTCTAGTTCTTTCATCTAGAATAACAAAGAGCAAATGTATTCTCACCTCTATAATATGTGTGTGTGTTTGTGTGTGTGGAGAGAGCCTACTATATACTGCCTACTATGTGCCAGCCATTATACTAAGTGCTTTAAAATATCATCTGATCTGATCCTCACAACAACCTTCTGAGGTATATGTGGTTATTATCCCTGTTTTACAGTTGAGAAAACTGGGGCAAACAGAAGTTAAGTGACTTGCCCAGGGTCACATAGTAAGTATCTGAGGTCATATTTGAATTCAGGTCTTCCTAACTCAAAGCTGTAGCAGCAAGCACCCCAGCATCCTCAGGGTAGCTGCCAACACAGGTTCTTAGATCTGCTTTGCTAAAGGAAAGCAACTCAAAATGGGCTAACAAGCTTACTTTAATCAATCAAACATATATCGTTTACCTAGTTCAGGGGGAAAAGGTCAGTACCCTGAACTTCAGAATATACAGAGGTTACAAGCATAAGTTACAAGAACATTTCAGCAGAGAGGCTTCCAAACTGTCCAACCATTACATACATCCATACCTAATCACAGTTACCAGAGAAGGAAGCATCAACATCTGGATTTTCAAAGCCAGGGGGCTCTCAACAATGGCTGCCAAGAGTCTCATCTGGTCAAATCACACAACACTTCTCAAAGTGAGCCCCAAAACAAAGCCTCACGTCAGGGCTTATATAGCCTTCTCCTGGCTCAGAAAATGTAACAACCCTCTTGACCCACTGCCCAATCACAAAGCACCAAGGTGTGGGCTTCCTGAAAAACAAGCCTCCCACAACAGGCTCCAGGTGCACTTAACCTAGGGGCAGGGAAGATCTTAAAAATTTACATTCCTATAACAAAAGTCCAGTGCTCTATTAACTGTACCCCCAACTGCCTCAATTACTAACATCAATCAATCAACCAATAAACATTTATTAAGCACCTACTATATGCCAGGTACTGTGCTAAGCACACTGGGTAATTAGTATACACATATGTATATGACCAGATACATACATACATATATACTTATGTACATATATGTATATGCATGCATGCAGGTATGTATATATTCATTTGTTAGCATCATCTCAGCTGGTCCTCATGACTATATGAGGTAGATAGTCTAGACATGTGATGAGAAGCAGTGCAGAGAGGTGAATATAAGGACCAGCATCAGAGGCCAGAAGATTCGGGTTCAAGTTCTATCTTTGATATATACTAAGATGTTATTTTTTATGTTATTTGGCCTCTAGGACCAAATACAGACTCCTCTGTCTGGCTTTTAAAGCCTCACGCAAACTGTCTCCTTAATATATTATTTCCTTCACCACTATCAAACTGGTTCTTTTGCTGTTCCTCACAAAGTAGCACCCCATCTTCTCTCAGGGTCTTTGCCCTGGTTGTATTTTCTGTTGTTGCCAGGTGCCAATTGCCCTTCCTCTCAAAACCCACCTTGTGTTTATTCCATGTATATGTTTACATACGTACATTTTGACTCCTCTGATAAGGATACAGACTGTTTCATCATTGGTTTAGTATCCCCAGTACCTGGCACACAGCAGAGGCTTAATAAATGCTTGTGTATTGATTATGATAGCTAGCTATATGGCAGTAGAAAAGTCAATTGACCTTTCAAGGATCCCATGCATTTGTCTAAGACTGTTATCTTATCCCTCACTATTCATTCTGTACTGCAGCTCATAGTTCACCTATTCCATGAGGTTTTTCACAATCAGCCCATACAAAAAAAGAAATAAAAATCTGTTCCACCTCTGAACTGTTCTTAAAAATTATCATATGGGGGGTGGCTAGGTGGAGCAGTGAATAGAGTACCAGCTGTGGAGTCAGGAGGACCTGAGTTCAAATCCGGCCTCAGACACTCAACACACACACACACACACAAACTAACCGTGTGACCTTGGGCAAGTCACTTAACTCCAACTGCCCTACCTTCTCCTGTCCAAAAAGCAAAAAAAAAAAAAAATTTCATATAGCACTTACAATTAGCTGTATATTTTAGTTGTTCTCTCTGGGTTCTCTCTTCAACTAGATTATAAGCTTCTAGAGAGCAGGTATCATGTCTGATGCTCTTCTATATTACCCAGGTCTGGGCAGTGCATATAGTAGATCCTAATGCTTGTTAAGTTACACACATGGCTGAAATGTAGGGTTTAAATACGAAACCCAAGCTTTTTTTTTTTAAATGTATTTCAGCATGGTGTAATGGCAAGAGGATCAGACTGGGAGTCCAGAACCCTTGTTTTAAATCCTGGCTTTGAAATTTACTAGCTATGCTCCTAGGGACATGTCTCTGGGTCTCAGAGTCTTTATATATAAAATGGCATACCATCCTTAGCAGAATGGTCCTAAGGAAACTGCTCTGTGATCTCAGAGCTCTCTAGAAACACGATTTATTATTACAACCATTTATTACACTTCCCTATACTAATTCTGGCAGCTCATAATTAATGTGCAATGTATATATTCTGATAAATGTGTTTCTCACAAGCTATTTTTAATCAGAAAAATGGGGAGAGGGGAGAGAGGCAAGCAAAGTACAGAGGGAGAACTCTCTTTTGCAGCTGTTACCTGTCTAGTCTACTGCTGAATCACTTTAAGAACTTTGAAAAGTCACTTCCTGTCTTAGAGCCTCATGTTTCCTAAGTGTAAAATGGAGACCAATGTTCTTTCCCTTGCCTAGCTCAGGGATATTGCAGGGATTAATCATTATAACACCTTTCATTTGGATAGCACTCTGTCCCTTTCAAAGTCCTTTTACATGTATGGGGTGGCTATGAAATAATAAGACTTCTTTCCATAACCTAGCCCACAAAAACCAGCCTCATCATTTAAAAGTCATGCCACCTATATCAGCTCATTTGTTCTACAGAATAACCCTGTGAGATAAAGATACCTTATCTCCCACTGACTGGGAAAGTGAAATCCAATAGCTTTGAACTACTTGCCTAAAGTCATGCAAACAAGTCAGTAACCAAGCTGGATTAGAACCTGGGCCTCTTGGCTAATAAAAAAAAAAGATTACCTAATATATAAATATATGTCTGTGTACATGTACATATATATATATATATAGCTTGTATGCTCCTTTTAATGAGAAAAATACCTGCACAGAAGTTGAACATTGGGGCCAGTGTACTTTTCCATTACATCATACAATAATTGTAAGAATCTTTGCAAGGCTCTATAATAGAAATAATATTCAAGCACAACATTGCTATTCAGAGCCATAACTAGCCAGAAAATCTAGAGCAAAGGGCTGGGTGGAAGCGTCTAGATGATAGTGGGGGTGAAGGTGGCAATGGGGACAGTCCCAACAGGAAAAAGCAGACCATGTCCCCAGGGTGTTCCACCAGGAAAGTAATCACCAAGTGAAGGAAGATGAAATTGTAACCTTCCATGAAGGCAATGCACCTTCCCCCAATGCCCCACCATGAGCATGGCACCCATGCCCTACATGCACTCTCACACAAACATACACATACATAGGAAGAAGTCTGGTCCCTGCTCCATTTGCCTCCATAATAGTTATGCCTTTGTTGTGATCCATCATCAATGAATACAGACTCTTTTCCTCACTCTTTTCTGACACCTCATACTACGTGCCAACAGCAAATAGTTATGCCCTTGTAAAGAGCAGATGAGTTCTCCAAGGAAGGTTGAAGATAGAGTTAGACACATTAAGGAAGCTTTGAGGGGAATTACAACTTTGCAGAAATTGTTCATTTTGTCACAAGAAGGATGCATGCCTTCCTCCTCTGAACTCTGCCTTATAAGCAGCTGCAATCCATGGTACCATCTCACTTCTGACAGTAAGATGCAATGTGGATTAATTTCAGCAATCCATTAGAAGTAGGAAACTGCTGAACATCTGGGTCTCATCATCTCCTCTTTCCTTTCCTGCTGATTCACTGGTCAGCAGAAAATATCAGTCCCAGATGTTCACCCTTGCAATACCCACCAGGCCTAAACATATTATGGTAGGGATCAATAAGAATTCCTTCTTTGTTACAGCATTAAAAGGCAAGCTGCTGGGGAGTCATTCTATTTAAGTGAATGAGTGTTATGGGGAAAACCAAAATAATTAGACCATTTCTTTGTTCACAGGACTGGAGGCCTGGGCTTACACATCAGCATATTTCAGCAGCCCTTCCTCAGGCTTAACTGCATGTATGCATGATATTTCTTGAAGCCGAGAACTCTCAAAGAGTTATGAAGTACCATTCCTTGAAGAAAAGCCAGGCAGTTTCTCTTGTAATCAATACCAGGGCCCAAACCAATAGAAAACATGCTACTTGGCTGCTCACAGTGTAATGCTTTGTATTCAATAAACATCAAACTTCATATTGCATCATTTTGGCTCACACAGCACTGGGCTTAGAGTGGCTCACCTGAAAATGACAGCATTTAATTAAACACAGTATATTTCACAGTCTGTTTTTTTTTCTCTTTTGGCCTGCAAGGAGATGTTGAAGTAAGGCCACACAGATGAGGATGACTCATGACCAATAATGAATGGAATCATAGCCAAACAAGCATGGTACAAACTACCATACCATCAACCAATCAAGCAGACAGGGTCTTTTTTGGAAGTAGCATTGTACCTGGAAATGTATCTAGAAAAGGCTTGTGTAGAGAACCTAGTTAGGATAGAGATCTGAGGTGCAAGAACAGGACTCCAGGTCAAGAAATTCAAATGCAGAGGAAGACAGTCACAAAGAGAATCAGGATGTTGGCTCTAAGAATGTCAGATCAATTTGGATATCTAGCATTCTGTAGGCTCTTCTCATAAACTACAATCTTCCATTCCAAAATCAGTGGTGTGGGCCAAATGGTATTGTTGAGATGAAACTATAACCTATATTAGCATATTTACCTGGAGGGTAAAGTCCCTGGGGTATCATTTTTCCATGACACCTGGGACCCAGGGACCATTTCTTACCGGGTAAAATTATACAGACAGACTTTTTCAGAAGAAAGCTATGTGTCTGACCACACATTGGTCAGACTGGTGGTCCTATGGGGCCAGGGCTCTTTTAATGGTGAACCTGCAGGATTTTTAAGAGTAGAGTGGTTAGAGGCCCAGAGGCCAGGGAGCCAATCTATTGTCTGTGAGGGAGTAGAGAGAAAATAGCCAGCAGTAAGACCATAGCATACCAAAATTCTCTACTTCCAGAAGAATTTAATGAACACAATGCAGAGAGGGAAAGGTTACAATGGAGTGCCGAGCTTCAACAGACCAACATGAAGTACTGGAACTGTCCTGAAGTTCTGGACTCAGAGTTTCAATATGACCAAGGCCTCCTGTTGTTGTTTGTCCTTCGTTCTCCAAGAAGACCATGGCATCAGGAAGGTGATGCCATGATCTGCAAGTGAATGGGACTTAAGTGAGGAAGAGCTGTACAAAGTCACCAGCCTCACTTTCTCCTCTGGAGCCATCTGGGTCCAGTGGCAAGATATAAATCAGGATGACTGGAGATGGTTCTCAAGAGTCAAGTACCTTCTGCTGAAAGGCACAAGGGAAAATGTTATGTTATGGCGGATCATAAGGATTAGGCTATAAATGACCTGGAGACTTTAAATAGGCACTACCTATTTGCTTATGGCAGCAGAAAAAGTATTACCTACTCATTTCTCTTTGTTATCTATACTGTGTTTGTCTTATATGCTTTTGCTATTGGATTTAGGCTTGTGTAATCTGGGAAGGAGTTATACTAATGGGGTCTTAGTAAAATTGATTTCCCCCAAATAACCTACTAACTGAACCCTGAAAAAAAGCAGCAAGAAGCACCAGAGACTGAGTTTTCAGGGGGATTTCAAAGGCCCAGCATTACACAGGGCCATTCTAAAAATTTCTATTTGAATAAGCATTTTCAAAGCCTAGGGATCAAAGGAGGAACTCTCAAGAATAACTATTTTAGCACATTTCATTTTTATTTAACTGAATCCTTTAACTCTAGGCTTCAGGTTAAGGGCCTGTCTAGTAATACTAACATTCCAGGTGTACAATGTGAACATCTCTTCAAACTGCACAAGTACCAAGAAATCATTGGTATTTACACATTCACTGATTATGAACGAATCTTAAATTAAATTTTATACATGGTACTATTTTTCTCCTGACCTTTTAAACAAAATCCTTATGTGTTTTTCCTTTATATGCGGTTAACTCCTCCTACTGAACCCAGTAAAACCAGGTGTGTGTATTTCCATCAGAGAATTCTTTTTTACAGTCATGCCATTCTTTAGCATATTCATCTCTAGCGATAATACATTCATCCTCTCTGCTACCTGGGACATGCCCTTCTGTGTTCTTATGGTGAAACTTTCTTTCTGTGATGTCTGTAGCAATTGCTAAGTAGTAAGAGTTTGTAAGAGTAGATAGGATATATTTTGCTATGAAAGAAACGCCATTTTACTTGGGCTTTATTTCTGTTGATAGATACCTTTAGTGAGTATCTTTTTCAATTGTTTATTTCTTGAAACATTTATCAGTCTACAATGTGAAAGACAAATGGGGGAACCCTCGAATCCCTTATATTACTAATCACTCAGGGACTAAGATGGGTGACAGACTATATGGGTACTGAGTTGGTTTAAGTATGTAGGATATTTTGAAGATTTATATGGAAAGCTGGTCCAATAAACTCAGTTTTACAAATATTTATTGAATGTCTAAAATATAAGTGTCTTCAAAGTTTTAGTGCTGTACAATTTTAACTGTATTGCATTAAGACTTTGGGGATGCATTGAATGTAAGGTGTTCAATTAGCAATGCAAAATTTATTCATTCAGTAAACATCTATTAAGTCTATATTGTGTGCAAGGCACTATGCTGATGCTGGGAATGTAAAAGAAAATAAAATATGTACATATACATATATCTACACACAGCATATATATGTGTGTGTATACACATAAACACACATAATATAAACCTTGTTCTCAAGGAGCTTACAATCTACTTGGTGGAAATACATGTATAGAAATAACAATGATACAAGGTAAAATGTGGTAAGTTCAAAGAAAGTGTCCTGCAAATGATGAGATATTTGAAGCAGAAAAGGTCCCTTTAACTGGGAAGGATCACTATAGTTCCATGAAGGAACTCTCTGAGCTGGGCTTTGAAGAAAGGGATTTGAATAGACAAAAACTAAATGCAGAGGGGAAGAGAATTTATTCTAGGAATGAGGAAGATATCAATGAATGCTCCTGGAAGGCAAAGACTTTCATTTTTGTTTTTGTATCCCCAGCATCTGTATAGTACCTGGTAGATGTCACTTAACAAATGATTGTGAATTGATGTATGGGAGATGAAAGGAAAAGAATGGAGCAGAATAGTCCAATTTGGCTGGAGAGTAAAGGGAAATCATAGGAAAGAAGTCTGGAAAAACATGGGGGCCTTGAATGCTTCCGTCATGAGTTTATACTTTCATATGACTTAAAGTTTTTAAGTGGAGAAATGATATGATCAGACTAGTACAATTGAGATGACTGGCAATTAGTGAAAGAAACGATGTGAAGAAAGACAGATTAGAGGCAAGAAGACAAATTAGGAAGCTAGTACAATAGTCTAAACAAGAAGAGATGAAAAATTGAACAGGGTAACTCAAGTGAAGGTTGAGGGGGGAGAAATTACTGTAAGAGAGACCACTAAGGAAGAACAGACAGGATGATACAACTAATTGGATTGTGAACTAATTGGATTTGGAAAAGAGAGAAGTCAAAGAACTCCAAAGTAATGAGCCAGGGTGACTAGACAGATGATGCCTTCAAAAGAAAAAGTGAAGTTAGAAGGTCAAGCTCTGGATAGAAGTTCATGCATTCAGTTTTAGATATATAGATTCTGGATGCCAACAGGTTACTGAGCAGATATTCAGAACAAATGTATTGTTAGGTGCCATTGAAGGAATCAGTTTGCAATCTAGTTAGGCAGATAAGATATAAACACATGAAAAGTTAAACTATATAGCAGTATAAAAACATATGATGTTATAGAATATGGAAGACACAATAAGCAATTACAATAACTCCAACATGACTTAAATCAAATGAACTAATGACAATGAAAGATAAGAAATGGAATTGACATTGGACAAGACTGTCACCATTTCCTGAAGAGACAGTACCTTAAAAGAGTTAAGTCACTGGGCTCTGTATTTCCTGGAATCATGCATCTTCATCTTCACACTGGACATTCCTCACTTTCCCATATACACATAACCTTCCCCCTCACCCTTTTCCTAAGAATTATGATAAAAATAAATATCAATCCACATGTCAACATTCTTATCTCCATATAATCTTAGTGAGCATGATACACAGCCACACTGATAGTCTCCCTGATGAAGGTACAAGAAATAGGCAGGATTTCACAAACAATATTTTAGAGCAGACTGCCTTTTAACTCATGGAATTGACTGAAAAGTTCAGAGAAAATAAAGTCCCATGCTTTTTTTGGTTGATTTTTTTTAAGTATTTGATTTAGTAGAACAAAATGAACCTTTAAAAACTGATCATTATTTTTCATATTTTTCCAATGAGCAGTGGTTCTCCAGGGTGTACCACACTAGCGTGCTGAGTTTTTATCAGATATGCTGTGAAATTCTGAATGGCAAATTATTTCATTAAAAGAAATTTCCTAATTTTGTTTACTATTAATTTTATTTCCCCAACATCTATAGTATGATAAGTATAATATTCACATAATAAAACTTGCCTATTACACACATACATCCTGACCTCAAAACATATTGGACCTTAAGCTCATAAAGTACTCAACAAAAATGGCTGTACTTATTAGGGATATGGAATCAGAAACTGAATCAGTATGAGAAATAAACAAATTTAAGGACGGCATTTATTTAGCATCCACTTATATGAGTCATTGAGCTAAGTATTGGCTATATAAAGAAAAGCAAAATATACAGACAGGCAAAAAACCTGATCCCTACATTCTAGGTGCTCGGATTCCAATGGAATGGACAACGTGCAAACAACTATGGACAAACAAAATATATGTTAATTTATACTATGCTTATATCCAATCCTCACACTAATCTGTAAACTCCTTGAAGAGAGGGGAAGGTTCTTGCCTTAATTCCATTTTATATCTCCATCTTCCAACACAGAACTAGAACCTGAGTCATAGGATCACAGACTTAAAACTTGGACCTTGGAGATCATCTAGTCCAATCTCTTTTTACAGATGAGGAAACCAAGGCTCAGGAAGGAGAAATTATTTACCCAAGGTCATGCCAGTAGTAACTGGGAGAGCTTTGATTCCAACCAGATATCTTCTGATTTAAAATCTATCTCTCTTACTGTACCACTGAACATTTCTTAAGTGCCTGCTATGGGGCTGTAACTTTGTTAAGAGCTGGGGATACAATTAGTAAAAAGAAATCCAATCTCTGGGCTAAAGGAGTTTACAATATAATGGGAGAAACAATACACAAAAGGAAGGAAAAGTGGGGAGGAGGGAGACCAGTGGGGCACTGACCTAGGGCATCTTGTTCTGAAGAGCTGAAACCAGGAGATACTAACTAAGTGGAATGGCTCCAGTCTGGTTTCTGTCTTCTACATAGAAAGGCATTGGGAGGAATTTGGTACTCTGCCCTGCAATCCTCCATCCAGAGGGGAGAGGAGGCAGAGGGAAATAGCCTCAGCCAAGGCTCCAGATAGCTGGATGGTGATGAGATTAGAGGTGATGAGATTAGAGGAGATGATCTTAACCTGAGGGGACACCTTGTTCCTTGGAGTTGAAACCAGGCAGAGGCAGAATGGAGTAAATCCAGTGTTCTCTGCAATTTGTCACACCGGCTCTTATCACAGACATGATGAATAGGCTGTAGGCTAGCTTTCAATAGCAAAGAAGCTAAATTGAAAAGAGGTACTTCTCTTGATACTTTGTGCTAAATTATTAAAAGTTCAAATATAAAAACTTGGTCACTACATTTAGCCTAGTATGTTTTGCAAAGGTAGGAGGATTAGCTAAATAACAGTTCCCTGCCCCATCTCATTTTACGTGAAGGGTAAGAGATAAAGAGAAGAATAAAAGAGACGGAAAAGAGAATGGAAAGTCGGGGCAGCGGGGTCGGGATAAAAAGCACAAGAAATTCAGGGTTTGGGATTTGAATCCTGCACAATGACACCTTTTAGATGTGACCTTGGATAAGCCACCTTGTTTCTCAGAGTCTACTCTCACAAAATGAAGGTGTGCCTTCCAAATCTGTCCTTCTGTAGAACCATAAACATGGGTTTGGTTTCCTTTTTCCTTGGTTAGTTGGGGAGTAAGGAATACTAGCTTTCGTGGATAGGACAAAGGTCAGGACAGAAGCAGGGCGTGACTTTTACGGACAAACGGAAGGCACCGCCCCTTCCAGCCGCACTCTCATTTCCTGTCCGGTCTCCTTCAATACAGCGCCAGCCTGGGGAGGACAAACTACATTTCCCATCGAGCCACTACGCCCACTTCCTGTGCAGCTCCCATCGCGGATCGGATTCCGGCGTCTTCGCGTCGTGGGTTCCGCGTGGAAGCCGCCGCTTCCAGGGTCCTTCTCTCTGCTGCACTAACCTAATAATGGCTGCCAGCATGTCTTCGTCGCCCCCTGCCTCGCCAGCCTCGGCCCCGGCCCCGGCCCCGGCCCCAGCCGCAGCTCCGGGCAAGAAACCGTTAATGGGGGGTTGCCTGAGCTGCCGCCTCTTATCGGGAGCAGGGCTGCTGGGGGCGGGCGGCTACGTGTACTGGACAGCGCGGCGGCCCCTGAAGCTTGGCTATGCCCCCAGTCCGGGTACCATCTTCCAGATGGTCGTTGGCATCAGTGAGCGCGAGGCGGGGACGGTGGCCGGGAGGGGCGGGCGGTTGGGGAGGGGGTGCGCTGCGCGAGCTGGGGAGAGGAATCACGTGCTCAGTGCTCGGGAGGCTGGGAAAGGTGTTTGCTGGCTTCTGGAGGTCGTGAAAACTGACCCCCGGGGTGGGGCTAGGGGTGAGGGCGAGGAGGGAAAAGGTATCCAACATACATTGCCGCAGCAACAATATAATAACAATAGCGCCCATTTCAGTGATGTGGTGAGGGTTTACAAAGCGCCTTGCGTTCAAGCAGCTGGGTCAGGGAGCTGGCATGAGAATTCCAACCCCATTTTACAAATGAGGAAACTGAGGCAAAAGTGACCAGGCCAGGGTCACCCATCTGGGAAGACTCCGCGTCCTAGATCAACATTTAGAATTGTAAATGTCATTTAGTCCATTGGTGTCAAAACGACTACAAAAACCTCAAATCAACATGATCTAAACCACAAGTTAACGTGACCTGTGTTGTATCCTTGTTTATTTTGTTAAACGGTTCCCAGTTACATTTTAGTCTGGTTCTGGCGCACCCAGGAGTTTGGCAGGCCCCATGTGGACCCCTGTGGAGCCCACCAGGGGGGAGACCACAGACCTGGAGAGTCCGGAGAGTATGCCCAAAGTCACCTAGAGAGCCAGCAAGGGAAGCCTCATCTGAGCCATTATCTTCTGGCCCCAAATCCAGGCCCCTGGCCAGGTTTATTCCACTGCACCTTGTGGATTACAGAGTCACAAAGTGAGTCAGGGAAGCTCCTGGACCTCCAAGGGGGAAGAGAAGGAAACGAGCCTTTATTGAGCACCTGCTTGTTCTACAGATATTTTATTAGATCCTTACAAGAACCCTCTAAGCAGAGGGAAAGTCAGCCAATCAGTCAACAAGTATTTATTAAGCTCTTACTGTGCCTGATTTAAATTTAAATTACTGATACTGATTTAAAAAAAAAAAAAGCAAAAGACAGTCCCTGCCCTAAAGGAGCTTACAGTCTAACAAAGGAGACAACATGCACAACAGCCATGTACAAACAAGCTGTATGCAGTACCAGAAAAATCTGAAATAAGCTACAGGGTAGGATTAAGCAGAGGAAGGGGGAGAGGGATAATGAGCTCTACACACAATGTCATTAATAATTTTTTGTTGAATGATTAGATGTAAAAGTAGCCTCACTTAGGCTCCTAGAATGTGAAATTCTGTGTAGTTAAGGTGCTGGTCTTAGAAGGCCTTTGTTGGAGTCTGGTCTCTGCCACTTACTAGGTGGTTGTTGTTTTTTTTACCTTAGACAAATCACTTCACCCTTTCTATTCAGTCTTCTCATTCATAAATGGGGGTTATAAGAATTCACTATACTTACCTGCCTAACTTTTATCAGAGTTGTTGAGAAATGTGCTCTCAAAATGCTGAAGAAATATGAATTCCTATTATTGTCCTCAGGCATCGCGTGTTGGGGGTTAGTCATCTTGGTGGACCCTGTAGGAAAAGCCTATCCCGTAGAATCAAAGAAGCAGTGATGATGATGATGACGAAATTGGCAGCTTCTACAGCTCAGCCACCTACTCAGATGAACTATCCTGCCACTCCAGTGGACTGACTATCCAGAACCGGAGGATAGAAGGAAGAGATCCACAGATAGTCCTGCACAGAGTGATCCTGCCTCTGATGGTCAATGCCTGCAGGAGAAATGGGCTGAAGCATGGTTTCATATTTCTTTTTACCCAGGCCTACCCTTCCCTTCACAACTGTGAATAAACTTCTCTGAGAACCTAAGAGGGTGAGTGAGTCTTATCTGTAAAAGAATGGGGGATTTGAAGGCATTGACTATATGAACTGGGGAGCAAGTCAGAAAAAAACCATCAGACAAAATGAGAACCCTTAACTGCTGTTTTGGTTAAACTCATAACACATTGTTGATTGTAAATTCCCCCCTTTTACAACTATGCTAATCCCGTGCATGCTAAGTACCTGACACTGTTGGAGTCTCTGGGGGATATGAGATTCTTTACATTTGTTTAGTACTCCTTCCAAAATACCTCAGCCCATATCAACTCCTCACAACAAAATCAGGAGGCTGCTAGTTCAGGTATTGTCCTCATTTTAGAAAGGAAATGGAGGCTCTTCAAAGAAGTCAACTGAAAGGTACTCCTCTGGTCTAGATTTTAGTCCCAGCAATGCCCCTGTCAGACCTGCCTCTTTAAGGGTTTGTTCAGTTTCCTTGCCTGCAAAATGAAGAAGTTGAATTAGGTCATCTCTAAGATCCTTTCATTGGAAGCTAATATACTCTCTCTCTGATTTGTCTAAATTCATTCACCAAATGTGGCAGAACCTCCTGACTTGGGCTAGTGATGACATACTGCTTTACTATCAGGAAGTTTACAGGTAGGCTTGCCAAAGTACAGTAAGAGAAGTGATGTTTTCATTCTGTTTCTAGCAGGAAACACAAGAAATGTCCTCATGTGGGAAAATGAGATGAATTTCAAGGAAGGACCCAAGGGAAGCAACATGGGGAAAGATACTTACACGGGATATGGAGTCAGGACTTGGGTTCAAATACTATTCTGATACTCATTCCCTATGTGGCAACCCACTTCCCTGGGTCTCATTTTCCTTATTGGTAAAATGAATAACTTGCCCTTAATAGCCTCTGACATTTCTTCCAACTCTAGATCTCTGGTCCTATAAAAGGGAGAATACATTATCAATTGAAAGCTACTTGAAAGTTTCAATCATTTATTAAGCACCTACGATATGCTAGGCTCTGGGGGTACAAATGTTGAGGGTTAGGGGTGCTCAGGACCTCAAAATACCAACATGATGGGTCCTGTCCAAATGAATTTGACCCAAGCCTTCTTTCAGCCAAAGAAAAACAAAGTTTATTAAAGATCCACTCTATTAGGTAGGCTCTTAAGGAATCTGAGCTTTCGTGCAGGCCAGATTGAATCCCAGCCCCTTCATGGAGGCAAGAGGGATCTTATTTACAGGAAGAGGGATCTAGAGATGGTTAAATAGTCTGGGGTGCCTAAAGGAGGAGTTTAGGGAGGGTCTTGATGGGAATGGCCAGTAGCTAGGGTAACTAGAGGCTGGATTCCAGGAACCAAGAGGATAGGATTAAGAGTGGGAAGTAACTGAAGGCTACCTGGAGGTAACAGACTTTGGAGGACTAAGCTAGGTTTAGGGTAACAGTGATTTGGACATAGATAATGGTAGGCTTATGGCCTCAGGCGTAAGCCAGATCAAATGGGAAGATTTAGAGGGGTTCCCAGAGCCTGTACTCCCTCACAGATGATTGTGCTCAAGAGGCATACATTCTGTTGGGGGAAACCAACATATATATGGGATTTGGTTTTCTGGTATCTGAATAAATGCTTTGTTTCTGACTTCCATATTGAGAGTCTGTTATATTTTGCGATTCAGAATTGTGCTGTGAATATTGTGTTGGCGCTACATTTTCTCCATCCTATTTCTGTCTTTTCCCCATTCTATTTTCTCTCTCTTTTCACCCTATCCCTCCTCAAAAGTATTTTACTTCTTACTATCTTACTATCCCCTTCCCCCAGTCTGCCCTCCCGTCAATCACCATCCCCTCCCATTCTCTTCCCCTCCTTTGCTGTAGGGTAAGATAGAGTTCTATACTCAATTGAGTGTATATGTTATTCCCTCTTTTAGCTAATTCTAATAAGAGTAAGGTTCACTCACTCCCTGTCACCTCCCCCCTCTTCCTCTCCACTGTTAAAGTTTTTTCTTACCTCTTTTACATGAGATAATTTACTCCATTCCACCTCTCCCTTTCCTTTCTTCCCAGAACATTCCTCTCTCACCCCTTAATTTTATCTTTTAGATATTATCCCTTCATATTCAACTCATACCTGTGCCTTCTGTCTAAATATACTCTGTCTATCTGGCCTAATAATGAGAAAGTTCCTATGAGTTGTAAGTATCAACTTCCCATGTAGGAATGTAAACAGTTTTAACCTTATGAACTTATACTTTCCCTTTTGTGTTTACCTTTTTATGCTTCTCTTGAGTACTTATATTTGAAAGTCAGATTTTCTATTCAGCTCTGGTCATTCCATCAGGGATGCTTGAATGGTCTCTATTTCATTGAATATCCATTTTTCTGCCTGAAGGATTATACTTAGTTTTGCTGAGTAGAAGATACTTGGTTGTAATCCTAGCTCTTTTGCCCTCTGGAATATCATATTCCAAGCCCTCTTATCCTTTAATGTAGAAACTGCTAAATCTTGTGTTATCCTGCTTATGACTTCACAATACTTGAATTGTTTCTTTCTGTCTGCTGGCAATATTCTTTCCTTGACCTGGGAGCTCTGGAATTTGGCTATAATATTCCTGGGAGTTTTCATTTTGGGATCTCTTTCAGGAGGTCATCGGTAGATTCTTTCCATTTCTGTTTTACCTTCTGGGTCTAGAGTGTCCAGACAACTTTTCTTGATAGTTTCTTGAAAAATAATGTCTAAACTCTTTCTTCAATCAAGGCTTTCAGGTAGTCCACTAATTTTTAAATTCTCTCTCCTGGATCTATTTTCCAGGTCAGTTGTTTTTCCAATGATATAGTCACATTGTCTTCTATTTTTTTATTCTTTTGCTTTATTGTTTCTTGATTTCTCAAAAAGTCATTACCTTCCATTTGTTCAGTTCTAATTTTTAAGGAATTATTTTCTTCAGTGAGCTTTTGTACCTCCTTTTCCATTTGACCAATTGTACTTTTTAAGGAGGTTTTTTTTTTCTTCAGTGAATTGTTGTACTTCTTTTTCACTTGGTCAGTTTTGTTTTTTAAGGTATTCTTCTCTTTGTTGGCATTTTGTACCTCTTTTACCATTTGGCCTAGTCTGTTTTTAAGGTATTTTTACAGTATTTTTTTTGTGTCTCCTTTGCTAAGCTGTTGATTCTTTTTTTCATGATTTTCTTGAATCACTCTCATTTCTCTTTCTAATTTTTCCTCCCCTTTTTTACTTGATTTTCAAAATCCTTTCAGAGTTCATCCAAGGCCCAAGTTTAATTCATATTTTTATTCCACTCTTTGGATGTAAGAGCTTTGACTTTGTTATCTTCTTGTGGGTATGTGCTTTAATCTTCCTTGTCATCATAGTAACTTTCTGTGGTCAGATTTTTTTTTCTATTTTTTTACTCATTTTCCCAGTCTATTATTTGACTTTTAAATGTTTCTTAAAGTGTAGGGCTCTGCCTCCAGGGTGGAGGGGTTGCTGTCCCAATGTAGAGGGTTTTATCTAGCTCTTTTCAGAAATATTTCTAGAGGCTTGTAAATTTTTAATTTTTCCAAGGTGATATGATCAAAGACGAGGTGTTCACTACTCTCCTGTCCTGTACTCTGGTCTTTGAGTGACCACAAGCACTCTTTTCTGCTCTTTGAACTGTGAAGAGGGTCCCCTCTCCACTGTATCTGCAAGCTCTGATGTGCTAGCGCTCCTCCTTGCCCTGGGGCTGCCTCCCAGGACTGCAACCTGGATTGGAATATGGGAACAGCAGCAGAGTCCTGTCCCCAGTGCGAGCAAAGAGACCCATAATCTGCCAGCTTGTTCAACCCTCTTACCATCTGTGGGCTGAGACCTCCAGAAGCAGTCACTGCAGCTCCTGATTCAGTTACCTTGAAGCCTGCTCCTGGTTTGCTGGGGCCTAGTCTTCACTGTGTTGGACCCCATTCCTTTCTCACCCTGGTGCAACAGAACTTTCCTGCTGACTTTCTAAATTGTCTTAACCTGGAAAATTTGTTTCATTCTGTCTTTTTGTGGGTTCTGCCACTATAAAATTTGTTTAAAGTCATTATTTAAAGGTATTTGGATGGGTTTGGGGGAAAGCACAGGTGAGTCCCTGCCTTTACTCCACCATCTTCATCCTGTCTCTGTCAGACCCTTTTGTTACAATTATTGTTTTTCCATGTAGGAATGTTAATAGTTCAACTTTGATAAGTTCCTTATGTTTTCTTTTCCCTGTTTACCTTCACATGCTTCTCTTGCTTCTTGTATTTGAATGTCAAATTTTCTATTCAACTCTGGTTTTTTCATCAATAATGCTTGAAAGTCCTCTGTTCCACTGAATGACCATATTTTCCCCTGAAACATGATACCCAGTTTTGCTGGGTAGGTGATTCTTGGTTTTAATCCCAGCTCCTTTGACCTCCAGAATATCGTATTCCAAGCCCTTCGATCCCTCATCGTAGAAGCTGCCAGATCCTGGGTTATCCTGATTGTGTTTCCACAATATTCCAATTGTTTCTTCCGGAACCTGGCTATAATATTCCTAGGAGTTTTCTTTTTGGGATCTTTTTCAGGAGGTGATCGGCGGATTCTTTCAACCTCTATTTTGCCCTCTAGTTCTAAAACATCAGGGCAGTTTTCTTTGAGAACTTCTTGGAGGATGATTTCTAGGTTCTTACTTTGATCATGGCTTTCAGGAAGTCCAATAATTTTTAAATTATCTCTCCTGGATCTATTTTCCAGGTTGGTGGTTTTTCCCATGAGATATTTCACCTTGTCTTCTATTCTTTCATTTGTTTGGATCTGTTTAACAGCATCTTGATTTCTCATAAAGTCATTAGTTTCCATTTGCTACAATCTAATTCTGAAGCAATGATTCTCCTCAGTGAGCTTTTGAGATTCTTTTTCCATCTGGCAAATTCGACTTCTTAAGGCATTCTTCTCCCCATTGCCTTTTTGAGCCTCTTTTGCCATTTGAGTTAGTCTGTTTTTTAAGGTATTATTTTCCTCAGTCAGGCTGTTGACTCTCATTTCATAATTTTCTTGCATCATTCTCATTTCTCTTCCCGATTTTTCCTCCGCTTCTCTTATCTGCTTCTTAAGGTCCTCTATGGCCTGTAACCAGCTTGTATTTTCCTTTGAAGCTTTTGGTGCAGGAGTTCTGACTTCACTGTCTTCCTCCTGTTCCATGCTTTGCTCCTTTTTGTTCCCAAAATAGGAGTCTAATGTTGGAATCTTCTGTCTGCTTTGTTTCCTTTGCCTGGTCATGTCTCCCCTCAAGTCACTTGACCCCTGGGCTTTTTGCCACAGTTGGACTCTGCCACCAGACAGGGGAGCTTTCGTCCCAAACTCTGGGGTTTTCTCAGCTGCCGGAGGTATTAGATGGGTGCCCTCTCTGAGGTCTCCACATGCTCTGGCAAGCTGGACACACACCCCAGGACCTCCACCCTAGACTGCAATCCAGATCCACGTAGGTTAAAGCAAGAGCGATTACCCCTCAGACTGGTGCTTGGTCTCCCTACACTCTGCAGGCCAGGAGCTGAAGCTGCCACGTGGTGCTGGCTGTGCTGGGCATCTCAGTGGCTTCTCACCCCGGGGGCAAAAGCCAAGGTACTCCCTCTTACTGGGTCCCAAAGTCCAGACTGCACTGACCTCTCACTTTGTCCTTTGCATCTGTGTGTTGATAATTCTGGAAATGGCCACAGGTGCTGCTGATCTGGAGTCCCTCTGGCCGGTGGCTGATCAGACCCACCCTGGGGCTAAAATTCCATCTCCCGGCGGGCCTGGGCTGGTCTCCCAGAGCGCTGTGCTGGCCGATTCCTGCCGGCCTGCTGGGCTGTCCTCAGAGGGAGTTTAGCTTCTCTGTGTCATTTTGTGGGTTCTGCAGCTCCTAAATTTGTTCAGAGTACCCTTTTTACATTGATTGGGGAAGGTGGAAGCCAGAGCCGCTGGGAGATCATGCTTCTACTCCGCCATGTTGACTTCACCCCTATACCACCTCTTAAACCACTAACCTGTCAGACCCTTTTGAAGTAGGGAAGTTACTGTTGATTTGATCATCAGTCTCCCACAAAGGTGGCTAAGTATATTTGAGCCAAGAGTGGCTCAGGAAACAGGGTAGAAAGCAAATATCTAGTCTTTGGTCCTGCCTAACTCTTCAGTCCTGAGGCCAGGCTAGTCTAGAGGAGTACAGCATCGTTACAGTGAAGTGGGCTTTGCCCAAGACACCCCCAGTTTTGAGTAGATGTTGTTGGAGGGAGAGCGGTGTCAGAAACGTCTTTGTTTCTGGACTGGTTTGAATTGAGAAGGGAAGTAGAGCAAATGTCTTTGTATGGTGGCACAAGCATACTGAAAAACAGAGACTCCTAAAAGTCATGGGTCCGAGTTTGTACATGACGATGTTAGCAAACAATCCTAGGAGGATTTGGTATTCCGTTATTAACTACCAAGCATGTAGTCCCTTAAATTGAATAAATGAGGATCTTTGTAAAGGATAATCTGATGACCTTTCCACTGATAAGCAAGATCCTCCGAACAGATTTTAAATGACCCAGTAAAATTGTAGAATGAAGCCTGGACTTGAGCTTGAGTCTTGATCTTATTAGTTTGTGTGTGGCCTTACACAAGCAATGCAACTTTTCTTTCAGCCTTGTGTTTTCTGTAAATTGGAGCTAATGATACTCTTACTACCTGTGAGATGATGTGTATAACTATAAAGTGTATTAAAACCAGAGAGAGCTATGTAAATGTGAACCACTACTACTGCTACTAAAGTAGAAGTATATTATTACACACATGCATTATTCAGTTCAGTAATGTAAAAAATATTATACTGAATTCTAAAGTTGAAAAGGATTTTAGAGGTAATCTAGTTACCCCACCCAATCAAACCAAAAAGAACTTAACAGCATCCCTGAAAGATGATTACCTACGTATGTCCTGCGTGAAGACTATATGAAGCCTGAGTACACACTCTAAAAGCCTTTTCAATTTTGGAACAATTCTAGTTAGAAAATTCTTAGGTTGATCTCTGTATCCTGTAATTTTTTACCTATTAGACCTAGGTCTATGTTCTAGAGCCACACCAAATAATAATACTATCACATAACAATCATCATACTAGCCAATGTCAGTTCTTTGTAAATAAACTTTCTTGCTTGTCAGATGAGTTTCTCAAGTGTTTCTAGCCCCACCTGCCCTGTCAAAATCTATGAGATTAGAGAAGTATCATTTTACCATGTCCACAAGCTATAAAAGCTAGTGAGAGTTTGTATTTGAGACAACTTTGCACACCCTACTTAGAAAAGTCAAAACTTATGATTGTCACTTCCACCTCAAACCTGTCTTTTATAGCCACTTCAGAAATTACTAAGGTTGATTGACCCCTACACTAAGCAAAACTGTAGAAAATTTTTTGAAATACTTATGGAGAAGACAGCTCTGGGGTAATGAATTTATTTTAGACGTGTGTGCTCCTCATAGAGGGATTTTCGGGGTTAACTGGTCGTCAAACCAGCCCTTACACAAAGTTAATAACCCTTAGTTGTTCCTCACAGAGAGGGGAGTAGACTTACTGAACCATGTTAGGGAACAAAATTAACCATGATTGACAAGAATTAAACAGCCCTTTGGCAATAAAAATGTGACTTCATGGAGGCTGTCTGATACTTGAATCTAATGGAGAGAATAGATAAAATACAAAATAATGAATAATCTAAAACACACTGCATCCGTACCTGCTGCTCTTAAGATGCCTTCTTCCTTCTGATTGGAGGGAAGAGAGAGGACAACAGAAAATTCCTCCCAGATCCTCCATTTAAGGAGAATGCCCAAGGTATCCATCTCTTCATTTCCCACAAGCCTTCACTCCTCTGGACTTCATTAAATGCATAGGTTAATAAGGGTATGAGAGAGAAGGACAGTCAGGGGAAGAAGTGCCATGCTATGAGCATCCCACAGGAGCCTGGATACAAGAGCTTTAGTGGTTAGACCATGGGGCTTACTGCCTATATGGAACATGTGTGGAAGAAGGATTTTAATCATCAACGTATGAGCCAGCTGAGATCTTCCTGGCATAATTTGAAGCTAGACTGGAGATGAGGCATAGTGTTAAGAAGAGAAATTTCCAGGACCTTGGGCATGGAGACTGTTAGATAATGGATAAAAGAACACAAAGCTTGAATCATAAAGTGAAATGATGGCTTTGGGAACTACTTTCAGAAGAATTTCAGGGTACTGGCCTAGGAGACAGGACATATATCATGGGGAGTAGCCTGGTAGGTCTGGGTTGGACTGGGTATAGAAAACTCCCTAATTGGAGTCCAGTGCCTCAGAAAAGAAAGATGAGGAAACTGAGTCCCAGAGCAACCACAGATTTGCACCAAGCTCGGGATACTAAGAGAAATTATTATTTTTCTCTTATATTCATAGCCAGTTAATAGCGGGGGATCTAGGGCTTTTTCTCTTTCTATTTCCTCATTCTCTACTAGGTCAAATCAGCCTCTAAACAACAGGACTTATAATGAGATTGGGTTAACAATTCTCAATCTTGGATGAGACCCTACTCAACTGGGATATAAGTAGTTTGGGTGAAGGTAGATTCCTTTGGTGGTCTGAGGAGAGATGGGTAAAAGTGATATAAAGTCATGTTTCCCCAGTCCCTCATTAGAATAAGCCCACTTCTCATTAGAATATTAATTCTCTCATTGTTAACCAATCAGAGTTGATTTCTGCATGTCAGGGAACCCCCCCCCCACTCTTCCAAGGATATGTAAACTCTCAGCCAACCCCCAAAGTTTGTCTGGTTTATAAAAGAAATTATGATTAATAAATCAATATTAATTACCCAGAAACTATGACACTCGGACTTTTCATGCATCAAAATAGTTTGATATTCTTCATCCTGACTTGGTGCATCATGACAACCTTCAGAATCTGAAGATCAGATGTTTTGTAGTGAAGGGTAGGCCTTATTCAGTTGTCTTCAATTGATTTCCCACCTCTGAGGTAACAGGAAGGTAGGCAAATAGGCACCAATATGAAAAGTTGTTTGGGAGATGGAAACTGTTCACATGGAAGTTTCCTTTGCATATGCTAAAAAGGGAGAAGGTGTCAGACAGAAGAAGATGACATTACTGGGGCAGCAGCAACCAGCCTGTCCTCAAAAAGACTGACATTAACCTTTACAGTCGCTATATCATTTCACCTGTCCTACCTCTGGTGCTTTTGATAAGTTTTTGATTTGACTAATCATTAAAACATTTTTAAAAGGGGGTTCCTCTAATTTTCTACCTCCCTGAATGTCCTACAGCTAAAGTCATAATTGGGAATTAATACAGTAATTGTCATAGCAACATGGTTCAACAACTTTCAGGCTCAGAGTAAGGAAATTCGAGTTCCAGTCTGTACTTTTCCTTTGACCTGACCCCATGTTCTTACCTGTACATTTACCTCTCAGTTTCCTCTTTTAAGTAGAGGTCATACCATTTATCACCCTGAAGGGTTTTAAAGGATGTAGAATCTTTAAGGCATCATTGAAAATAGCAACTTGTCTACCCACAAAGCATGTGTCATAACTCTTAATGTATGGTTACAAAGAAATCCTGATTTCACTGATTTTACTAATAATTTTTTTCTATGTTGGAAAAGTGGGCAAGTGCATTTGAGCTACTTATTTATAAAACTGATTTAAGCAGCACTGAGATCTGTACAGAAATGCCACCATCCACAATGTTTGATAAAATGGGAGGTTTTGCTCACTGTGCTGCAAAATGATGGAGGTGGCAATGTAGAATTGTAAGGGGGAAAAACTTTTTAAAATAGCATTATCTGCAATCATAGCTTGGAGCTGCCACCCAAGATCAGACCACTGCTCCATCAAGTTCACTCCCCAGCACAGAGCAGCTGCCAATGCCTGATGCTTCACAGGGTTTCAGTAACCTTTCACCCCAATTAGTACACCTGGCCACCCAAACAATCCTATTCATGGAGGGAGGAGCTACTTCCTGACCCCTGCAGTGATCAGACCATGCCCTGAAGGATGAAATATGATTATTCTATGTCAGTCAACCTGCATAACTACTGAGGCATCAAAAGTAAAGTGGGAAGTTATTGGAAAGGTAGAGGTGTGTGTGTGTGTGTGTGTGGAAGCTCCCCCTTCCAATTTCCAGAGAACACTAATAGGAAAAAACCTTTCTTCTATTTCATCTGTTACATCACTAGTTTGTTCATCTGAATTAAACTCATTGTTTTATATTAAATAGTCTATATCTAGAATAATAAACCTCAAAGGTGTGAGTGTATTTTGGAGGATCAATGGGCAAAGTGCAAGAAATAAAATGATAAACTTTGCCGTAAGGAGGAAAATCTGGAATATCTTTGAAACATATGGTGTCCACATATGCAAGTGCTGATACCATATATATGGTACAAAAAAAGTGGGATGGCTCATCAGAACAACAGTCTTACCACAGAGAATAGATTGCTAAGATAATGACAGGGACTTTTGCATTGGCTGAAAGCCAGGACTTTGGTAGTATAATTACTAGAAGGCTTTTAATGGCTAAAAGAAAACTGGCCCCTATTTTCTGCAGAGGAATTAATATTTCCAGGTAGCTGAGATATTCAGTATTAAGATATTTTATCAAGGCCTAGCAATTACAGCAGGCCTCCTGCAAAGATCAAGGCCCAGATTATTAATAAAATGAAACAAATACAAATTTCTACATGGACTTCAACAAATGTTTAGTGAGCATCTACTCTGGGCCAATTCTGGGCCACCAATGTTATCAGGGGAAAAAAAAAAATTAGTATTATACAGTTTTTGCTCTAAAGAGTTTATAGTCTAGTGAATACCAAAACCGTAAGTCAAACAGACACATTGCCAGTTGAAGGCATGCAAACATATATATTATTGTTATCAAACAGAAATGTTAAAAAGGGAATTCTCAGAGTTCTTTCACTTAGGGTTGTTTTAACATTGTGTGACTAAGAACTGTGAAAAGACTGTCAAAATGGTGACAAGTGAAAGACAGGCAGACTGGGGGGAAAGGGCCCACTTTACAGCCTCGCTAGCCTGGGAACACCTGTTAGCGGTGAAGAGATGTATTTGGCACATGTTAGCAGCACCCGCCAAATCACCCATCCTTGAGAGTTGAGTGATAACATGATCTTCTATCTGTGACTTTGGCTGTCATAAGCATATTTCCATGATCATCACTAGAAAGTTATCAAAGTACAGGAGGAAAAGAAGAGAAAAGACCATTTTGGGAAATGACTGACTCCTGTAGTCTTTTGGTAGTATTGTTTTGTGAATGGGAATCAGAGCTTAAGAGAACTTGGAAGAGGGCATCTAATCTAAGAGAACTGAAGTTGTCTGAAGGGGAGGCAGTATTGGTTCCCTTCCTACACTGTAGGCTATTGCTTTCTTGAATGTATACCAGCTCTGCAGGGGAGGCAGCATGGTCCAGATCTGGGGTTGAATCCTCGCTAGAGAAGTCAATATGCCTCTCTACATTTCAGGTTTTTCTTCAGTAAATGATGATTGTACTTGTAATATCTACCTCACAATTGTTGCAAAGAAAGTGCTTCATAAATAAATCCTAAGACACTATAAAAATGTGATGAAATGATTAAAATTTTAAAAACCACTCAAGTATCAATAGACGGAGACTCATGGTGGGAACCAGCAGGCTAAAACACATAAATAAGCAATTATAAAGTTGAAGTAGAGTAAATGATGACATCAAAGAAATATATGAATGAAAAGGAAGATGAGCTACTCCCATGGCAAGAATGGGAATGACCAAAGAACAGATCATTTGTTCCTTTGATATCTCTGTGATACTGAAAGAACCCAAAGAAAGTTTCCAACATGTAGGGTAGACTCCTGGTGGTGAAATTATGGGAGGGCCTGATCCATGAAGAGCATATGTGAATACATTTTGATTTGCATCATGGGAGGGTTGATAGTCATCTGAATATTTGCTAGTATGACGGAACAGACCAACAAAGAGGCACAATGGAGACTAAAGTGTCCCCATAAGAGAAGAGGACATCATTGTCATTACCAACTACTTTAGAACTCAAGGGTTTGGAAATTCACTCCAGGAGTATTGTGTCATTGTTTATCAGTGGGGATTTTGTTGCATCCTCTATCACAGGCAGGCAGCAGCGAGAGATGGAACTTAGAAAAACTAAAAACCTTGTGTGTTGCTCTAGGCATGTTTTTGTTTGCTGCTCAGCTCAGTTCACGGCAAGTGTTTCACTTTTAAATGGTTCACTTAGTGGGAAATGTAACTAACAAGTAAACAGAAACCAAAAAGGAAAAAGAAAGGCAAAATATACCCAGAGGAAAAAGTTTTCTGCTGTGGGAGCACTAGAACTGGCATTTCTAAAGTGCCAGCTGTCAGTATGTTTTGTTTTCAGTGGGTTTAAATATATACATGGGGGAGTGAGTAGAAGGACAAGTGACAGCCATTGCTTTGTACAATGCTTATTTTATGTTTTTATAGGCAATTGGGGTTAAGTGACTTGCCTAGGGTCACAGAGCTAATAAGTATCTGAGGATGGATTTGAACTCAGGGCCTGCTGACTCCAGGGCTAGTGCTCTATTCACTGTGCCACCTAGCTGCCCCTACAATGCTTATTTTAGAGGCAAGATGGGGCAGTGGAGAGAACTCTAGATTGGACATTAGAGGACCTAGGATTTAATTCTCCCTTCTACAACTTACTACTTGTGTAACCTTTGGCAAGTTACTTAATTTTAACTTCACTTTTAGCTTGCATCTTCTCTGTAAATGAAGGGATTGGCAGGTGGATTAGGAGGTTAATTCCAACTGTAACTCTTGAATAAATCCTACTATGGCTATTAGTTGAAAGAGAGAGCCTTAATATCAAATCAGAAGACCTGAGTTTGAGTCCCAAATCTACTGATTACTGGTTGTGATACCCTGGATAAATCACTCTTATTCTCAGTTTTCTATTTAAAATAAAAAACTGGGAGAGTTTTACATCATTATAAAATGAGGCAATAGAACCTCATAGGATCAAAGAGAAAGGCAGTGAAACCTCATAGATTTGTCATCAGGGAGACCTGGGTTCCAAAGTTCCTCTAATACTTTCTGACTATAGGACCCTAGGCAAATAACAGCCTCTAGGTACCTTAAACAAATAGCTTCCTTCTCCTCCTGGAGGTCTTTCCTGATTCAGGACTACCCACCCTGCTCCCCAATGTGAGGGACTCTCCCTCTGACCAAAAGTAGCTTTCCATTACTTTATGTGTGTTTTGTATTCATCTGTATATCTAAGAAATGCTGGAAAGAATGCCCTATTTGGAGTCAGAGGAGCTCTGTGCAAATCCCTGTTTTTCCACTTACAACCTGCGTGACATTAAGAAAGTCACAATGAGTGCCTTAGTTGACTCATGTGCAAAATTGATGATAAGATTATGATTAGCACCTAGGCCAATTGGTTGGTTGTAAGGCTCAAACGAGATAATGAATATAAAGCCCTTTTTTAAAAGTGCTATAAAAATTCCAGTTTTTAACATCTGAAGTCAGGGTTCTGTGTCATGAACCCCTTTGGCAAGTTGGTGAAACTTATGGATCACTTCTCAAAATAATGTTTTTAAATGAATAAAATATATAAAATTATAAAAGAAACTAATTATATTGAAATAGTTATAAAAAATCATTTTAAAGGAAATAAATTCATGGACCTCAAGTTAACCCTGATTCCAACTGCTCTATGTAAATATGATAGATTGTTATCTTGGCTATGATTCAAATGTGTTTTACCTGATTAGGGAAAGAAGAAGCCTTGCTCCCATTCCCTTGTGTAAGATGGCATATTTATCAAACTAGAAGATGATTTGAACCTGAAAGGGGGAGCTAACACATGTTAGGGAATAGAGACAAGATTTAAAAAAAATACTAACAGGCTGGAATGATATGCCAAATCTAATGAGGTAAAATGTAAAAGGGTCAAATATAATAGCCTATATTTGAATTTAAACAAATCATTTCTAGAAGGACAAGATGGAGGAGGGGATCTCATACCAGCTGGTCAAGTGAGAAGAATTTGGAGTTTGAGGTGGACAGCAAGCTCACCATGAGTCAACAGTGTGATATATACCAGCCAATAAAACAAATGAGATCAGGTTGCATTAGTCGCCACTTCAATGTACAGATCTGAACCCATCTGACCACCAACACTTTAATGTGGCCTGGCCAGACCACACTGGGAGAACTGTGTTCAGTCCTGCAGTTCTGAGTGCCACATTTTAGGGGGGAAAATTGACAAATGGAAGCATGTGCAGAAGAAGTCATTTATGTTGACAAGAGGCCTGAATTTCATGTCACATGAAAACAAAGTACAGGAGGCTAGGGATATTTAGCCTAGAGAAGATGTGATGGTTGTCTTCAATTATTTGGAAGAAGGATTAGAATTGTTGTTTTTGATGACAAAGGACAGAACCAGGAGTAATACAGAGAAATTACAGAGATGGATTTATGCTTTATTTGAGAGAAACTTCCTAATAATTGGAACTATCTGAAAGTGGAATGAACCACCTCAGGAAGCTAAGGGCTCCTTCTAACTGGAGGTCTGCATGAGGAGATGGGATGACAATACACATACATATACACATCTAATAGAGGGGATTCTTGGTCAAGTAGAAATTGGCTTCTGTGATTCTTTAATATACATTTAACCACTTGATGATGGTGGCTAGGTATCCAAACCTATTCATTAATAAAGACAAGATACTGTCCACCACATTGTCATGCTCTCCACTCAAGAGGGATATAATATCAAACTCTCCATGGCTGTCAGAGAGATAGCTACCTCTCTCCACTACCTCTTCCCCTTTTTCATTTGGCAATATTTCTTTATGCAGCCTTAATTTCAGGTGCGTATTTTTATCCAATCAGACTCTTGGCTCCATGCCCTCACCCAATGGAAAACCTCTGCTCTTCTTCCTATCGCTGTTATGTTTCAGAAGAGTTTACTCAAAAAGCATGGCTAGAACATGATATACAGTTCTTTAATCATAACAATGGAAGAAGAGGAGGAATAAATCCAAATTTAATCAACAGTGGGAGTTCTTCACCTGAAGGTTCTTCCCAGACAAGGTATTCCCAAGCCCCTTTTGTCATATAGGCCAGACAAAACCTTCAGGGTCCAAAGAAATTTAGTTTAGACATTTAAATTCAAAATTCTCCTTTGTCTGCAGACAAGCCAAAACCCAAAACTCAATACTGCCCTAGATCCTCCCACAGTGAGCACAATGCCTTGCCCATGCTGGGCCCTAAGTAAATGTTTTGTTTCATTGAGTTAAATTCAGTCCTATCAACAGGGTGTAGTGGAAATGAGTACCAGATGTGGAACCAAGAGGTTGGGATGCTAATCTTGATTTTGATGGTTACTAGTTTTAAGATTATGAACATATCACTCCTTTTTTCTGGGCCTCAGTTTCCACATTTGCAAAATGAAGGCATTGGATTAGATGTTCTTTTAGATCCTTTGCAGTTCTAAGCCTATGACCCATTAACCTCTTTTAGCTTTTCTCTTTGACCTTCATCTTAAAATAGGACACCACACTCCACTCGGAAACTCTATCAAGAGATGTAGTTGTTACAAGATGTAGAAACTCCTTCCCTTAACAATATGGGTCAAATAAAAAATTGTATCTGAACTCTGCAAACACCTAAATGTTCCAGATGCACTTCAATGTAGTTTTATTTAATCTACAAAGCTATGTGAATTTGTGGGCCAAGTTAGAGCTGACATTTCTCTACCTGAATACTCCTGCAGGATTAAGCTCTCCTAAAAATCCTCCATTTATGACACCCCCAAATTTTACTCTGGTAGGAACATCATTCTCTCCAGAGGTATATTTCTTTATAATTCATCAAGGTCTGCTGATCTTCACAAGTTGTTACAAGATTTGCCTTCACTATCAGGTTTTCCCCTTATATTAGTTTAGTTTTTCATATTCTATTCCAAGACTCATTTTATTTCAAACACAAACCCATCAATGCATATTTTAGTTAATTGAAATAATAAGCAATCGTCTGCTGTTGTCTGGTCAGCCTCTTTGTTCCCCAAAAAACATGTTTAACTTCTTTTGTTTGATTCACTACCTTTCAATGTTTTAGAAGCAGGTTGGGCAAGATTTTGGAGAAAAAATATTGGAGGACAATGAAATAGGCTAAATAACAATCTCTCTGTGAGTCTCGGGCAAATTTTGAAAATTCCTGATGTGAGAAGTTGTAATGTGCTACAGATTTTGGAGGTGCTCAAATTTTATTCCGATTCCAATTTTTGCTTTCCTTTTGCATTTCCCTTTTGCCTACGATTGAGTCCCTGTAGAGGTGAGTATGAAGTAGTGAAGAGTACAGAATTTGGAGTCAGAAGACCTGTATTTAGATCTTGAGACTGCAACTTCTACTATCTGTATGACTTTGCACAACTTGTTTCCCTTCTCTGCCTCAACTTCCACATCAGGAAGATCAGATGATTGAACTCATTACTACCTAAGATCCTTTCTGTCAGTAAATGCTATTAAGAATCATGCCCAGGTGATTTATTTTGGAGGTTCACATGAACTTGTTGAAGGCAGAAGAGGTAATAAGGTAATACTTTCCTTAACATTAAGCACCAAATGCTCCCTACATTGATTCTGTGTAAAGCCAGCAACCATGATTCAGAGAAATGAAATGTCCCACAAATAAAATTTATGTATACATAATAGAATCTTTTGCAAGGTATTTGGAATAAACAATAATGGATGGTAAGACTAAAATCATGGCTCCTAGTTTCCTAAGTGCTTTCCTTTGTGAAAGATAATGTTCCTGGGATTGTAGAGATCTCCAGTCCTATGCAAGTTGATAAACCAGACCCTATAAAGCAGAACATGGGGGCCTGGTTATTGGATGGAAGCAGCAAAATGCCTTCCTAGTTTCTCCTTTATATACAGACCCATCTCTGAGAGGTGTTGGTGATGCTTCATCAATTTTCTCATTTCTCAGAAAGTTTAGGGGTATGATTAGTAGGGAGACCTGTCACTCCTCCTCCCAGAGTTCAAGTTTTGGGATCCAACAAGAATGCAAAGAATAAAGGTTCCATGAAGTTTGTCCATGGACAGAAATTCTCAAGTATGAACCCTTCCGAGCCAGCCTTCAGTCTTTAAAGCATGCAATACATAGGCTGATCAATCACAAATCAGTCTCACCACTCACTGATCTGCTCCCATTGGCATTGTGACTCTCCCAGTATATCTGACTCTGCCTGGATGTAAACCTTGCTTTTGTCTTTTCCTGTGAATATCATTACTCTCCCTGAACCAGCTTTGTCAGATTCTACCTAATGCCTGGCAAGTGGCCACAAGCTCTTAGTACAGCCACCTCTACACCTGCCCTCTGTCCCCCTCTTGAGGAGAGGACTCACACTCAGCAACATCTGCAGACTCACTTCTACCTAGTCCTCTCCAGACCCATAATCCCAGAAGACCCATGAGGTGTATGCTACAACCTCAGAGAAAAAAAATAGACCCATCAACCAACTCTTCTAAGCACCTGATTATTAGAATGTGTAAGCCATTGTATTTGGCTCTCCAGTGAGAGTTCTGAAATATAATGTCAACCCGAGTGGGGAGCCATAAAATGTGAAGTCAAAAGGCTGACTGAGTTGTCAACGGAGGTTTCATTACTAACTCTGATGTGCTACTTGGCATTTACCCAGACAATCTGAGGCTATGACATTAACATGTGGTTCTTTATGTGAATCTGAGCCTGGCTGCTTTACTGGAAAAGATGGGAGGATAAGGCAACAACAAAACTAAAATATTCTGATTTCTCCTGTAATCGATTAGGAAAAGAACAGCTGAATATTGTGTGTGTGTGTGTGTGTGTGTACAAGGTATGCTATGTGTATGTATATATGTATTCAAACATATTTATGCAGAATTGTAGTTATAAATGTACATATAAGTACACACATAGCAAATGTGCATGTGTGATTATATATACATATGTACTTATGTTGGCCCTCTGTGGCAGACTTTTGGGAGAACATGGATGAGAGTCTTGTAGGATGAGAAGGCATGGATGGATGGCGGTCTGCATCATTGGGAGGAATTCCCAAATTAATAAGATCCCAGATTAAGTATCAAGAATTTTATGATATCTATCATAGTCCTATTCCTTTAAGTCATACTTTCTCAACCTGGGGTTCATAAACTTATTTTAAAATATTTTGATATCTATATTTCAATATAATTGGCTTCTTTTGTAATTCTATTTATTGTTTTTATGCATAAAAATGAGATGTTATAGGCTTTGCCAAAGGTGTCCGTGACACACACAAAAAATTAAGCACCCCTGCTCTAAGCCTATGAATGATAGAATAGTTGCTAATCTTCACAGGTGAAGTGGGTTTCCTCACTGAGAATTCCCCATACCTATGAATGAAACAACTAAATAAATAAACAAATTTCACTGGAGTATAGATTTAAATCTAGAAGGAACCTCAAAGGTCATTTAGTCCAATTCCTTTATTTTGTAAATAAGGAAGCTGAGAGCCAGGGAAGTTAAGTGACTTGTACAAGGTCATACAAAGAGTCTCAGAGGTAGGATTTGAACTCAGGTCTTGATTCTAGAGCTAGTATTACCCCCATCATGCTGACAATGTCTTAAAACTATTCCAATATCTCATCATTTCTGAGAGAGATGACTGAAGGCACTGCTGCACCAGCTGATCACAAGCTTTGTCAGGTTCTCAATAAGTGGGAAGGGTTGCAAGTATGGCCATAGTGATGGACTATATCTGCTTTCTGAGAGAGCGTGCTAGCTAAGTCTGGGGAAGCTCATCACCAACGAGATCATTTTTTCAGCCGTTGCAATTTGTGAAAATGTTTACTTTGGCATAAAGGGGTTTTGATCTATGTCACCAGAGGGAGTACCCACACTAATAAAACCATAGATCCTTGAAATAAATATACATAATTGGGCTTCCAACCAAATCGAGAGTGTTTTACATGTGGCTACATATGTGGAAGGAGAAGTAACTTTCAATTGTTGGAGAGAATGATGCATGCTTGCTTATGGGACTAAAGGAGTGGGGTCCAGAGTTTCTGGGATAGAGAGACATTGGTTCCAGTGACTCTTCAGGAGACACCTACATAGAAAGAAAATCTGCTAACATGTAAGAAGAGAGCTTGTCAGTATGTCCCTGATTTCTAGTTTTCTTCCACAGAGATTGCTAGAATGGACCTTCTTGGGTAAGAATGGATCTTCTCTTGGTGGGATCTGAAATCTCATCTTGCTTCTAGATAAAGAATATACATGTATAATCTTTGGTATAATCTGCATAACTTCTCCAGTTTCTGTTTGATATTTACTTGAATAAATGGGTTTACTCAATATGCACTATTTATGATGATCTTTTGTGCAACCAGCATTTGGTGGAAAGGTGCTAATCAGGTGAGTGAATGCTAAGGGCTACCCTCCACCTAAAGAGTGGCCAGGGAAGCTTTCCATCTGAACCAGACTTGTACCCCTAGAGTATCAATAGTTGAGGGGGAAGTTAGATATAATTCTAGTCTGATATCTTTCCTGGAGATAGATGAAGGAAAAAGTAAGTGCCTGGCAACGTCCCTTTTCCCTGTTCCTCTAAAGGCTGACATCACAGCCTCTCTTGGAACAGGGTGGCAAGATTCCAGAGATACCTACATGTGCTCCCCATTTGAGCCATATCTTTGTATACTTATAGTGAACATATCAAAAACTTACACGAGAATATATGTAACATGTATACATACCTCTATTCATGTCTTTCCTCAAATGCCCAAAGAGATCTGTGATCTCATCAGTCTGAGAGTTTCCTCCCATCCATGTGCTCCCACAAACTCCCCTCCATGCTTTCTCCCAACACTATAAGTATAAGAGCATTCTGTCATCCTTTACCCTCACCACATAACCAGCCCATCTTATCTTTCTGTCATATGATTCTCTAATAACAGCCTTTATTCCCGTCCTTCAGGATTCCTCATTGCTCACAGTCACTATGTGCCTTTCCAGTCAGTCAATAAGAATTTATTAAGCACCTACAATGTTCCAGGCACTGTGCTAAGTATTGGGATACAAAACAAGGCAAAGACAGTGCCTACCCTTGAGATCATAATTTAGTAGAGGACAACATGCAAACAAATATGTATAAATGAGTTACATAGAGGATAAATAGGAAGAAATTAACGCAGGGACAATATTAGAATTAAGAGGGATTAAGAAAAATTTCCTGTGAAAGATGAAATTTTAGTTGGAATTTAAAGGAAGCCATTAGGTAGAATTGAAGAGAGAGAGCATTCCAGACATGGGAGGTAGACAGAGAAAATGTGTGGAGCCAAGAGATGGCATTCGTGGAACAACCAGGAGGCCAGTGTTACTGGATCAAAGAGCATGTGGTAGTGAGTGAGGTGTAGGAAGACAGGAAAGGTAGGAAGAGGCTGGGTTATGAAGGGCTTTCAATGCCAAACGGAACGTTTCATATTTGATCTCAAAGGCAATAGGGAGCCACTGGAGCTTATGGAGTAAAGGGGGAGAGGGTCACACCTGCACTTTAGGCTTTAGGACCATCACTATGGTAGCTGAATGAACGATGAATTGCAGAGGGGAGACACTTGAGGCAGACAGACCCACCATCAGGCTCTTGCAATAGTCCAGGTGTGAGATGATGAGGGCCTGCCCCAGAGACAGTATCAGAGAGAAGGAAGCATATTTAAGAAAGACTGAAAGAGGATATTAGCAGGCCTTGGCAACAGATTGGATATGGAAGGGGAGAATGGGGAGAGATAGTAAAAGAGTTCAGGATGACACATATGAACCATTGCTCTCTGTGTGACAATCACCCTTGTGCTCAAAGGCAGTAGGTCTCTCTGCCATATAGCAATGCCAATAAAATGTTTCTTTTGAAAAGAAGAGCCTTTGCTGTTATCAAAAGCTCAGACTTGGTAAAAGCGCTTTGCGATTTACCAAAAGTAACCCAGCCTACTCTCTTCTACCTTATAAAATCTGGACCCGTCTCACTGGACATCTATAATGTCTGTCCCAGATATACATAATATTGGACAAGTTCCATATTGTGTCCATTCAGATGCATGTTGAAACCTAGGCAACAGACATTCTTCATCCATTTGTTCTTTCTAGTGTGGGTGGACAGGCCATACTCCTTTGAGTGATCACAGATCTTTTCCAGAAGTATTTGTAATGTCAAAACAATGTTACTTGCAAACAGGAGCATCCACAGGGAATCCCTCCTTGACCTGGACTTTGGGCTGGATTTCCTCCATCACTGTGAATATTTTTGGCAAGCATGTATCTCCCTTAAAAAAAAAATCTCTTGCCTGTTGTTGATTATCAGAGGGTCATTGAACAGTGTTATGTCTGTGTTATTATGTCTTCCAGGGAATCTTGAACGATATTGATATGTGGATAGGGACAACTTAATAGAAAAGATCTTTTAAGATAGAGCATTGTTCAACTGAAAATCCAATGCTTTTTCATAATCAACAAATAGTACATACAATGGGATTTTATATTTTCTACCTATTACATTTTATATTTCAGTTTAATTGTGAGATAGTTAAGAGGGTGTCCGTTGTTGAATATCATTTGAAAAAACTTCCTGGTTCCTTAATAATACTCTCCTGAAGGGTGCCCTCAATTTATTTAAAGATGGATATCATAATTTGTATAGATTCACCATATAGATCAGTAGTTGTTGATATATTTTTTAGTCCCTTTCTTTTGAAATCAAAAAAGGTTTGAGATTTTCCCATGCTTTTGATATTTTTCCTCTCCTTTAGATATCTTGTAAATTGGTCCCTCAACGCCATCAAAATTTTGCTGTCTCCAGCACAAATTTCCTCCTATATATACTTTATTCAGTCCAGCTGCTTTTCCCATTTCTGTTCTCTATCCCTGTACACAGCTAAGGGACTATGATGTTAGGGTCCAGGTGTGGTGTTTCCATTATTCTTGATGGTGAAGAGTTTGTTATAATATTTTTAGCAAATATTTTCCATTTTTCTTCTACCTATAGTCACCTTTCCATTTTCATTCTTGAATACCCTTGGTATAACTTTGCTTAGTCCAATATTTTGCCAAGCTTTCTTTAGACTTGTTTTTTACCCTCTACTGCTTCTCTCTTCTTTATGAGATTATAGTACTCATAATCATTCATCATCCCTCATAAGATTTTACAGATGAGTTTACACTCTGATGTTCTCTCTTTTTCTCTCTCTGGGTCTCTGTCTCTGTCTCTCTCTTGTCAAAGGTACTTTCTGGGCTCCTTTTGGTTCCTTTGTCATAGCAATTAATTTACATTGGTTTAATTTCTGGATAAAATTATCATAATTAGTGTTGATGTCATTTTTGTTGTCCATTTCTAATTTTCTATAGCTTAATTAACCCAGGGTTAATGTTCCTTTGCATAGGTGGAGGAGAAGGTTCGTGAATAGAGAGCACTGGAGATAACAGTAGTGGGTTTTTTTATATGCATTGGTTAGTTGTGCTGATTTTTTTCCTTTCTACATCTTAAAATTTTGTTGTTGTTATAAAGGATAGCTTTCTGGGAGAGAGAAGGAGGAAGGACACAGGAAAAAAATGTAGGCATTATAAATAAAAATCTATTGAAAAATTTTAAAATTCATGTTCTCAATTGTATGCCATAATTTTTATTACTATTCTTTCTTCTTCTTCTTCTTCTTCTTTTTTTTTGCTTTTTGGAGGGCAATTGGGGTTGACTTGCCCAAAGTCACAGGGCTAGTAATTGTGTCAAGTGTCTAAGGCCAAATTTGAACTCAGGTCCTCTTGACTCCAGGGCCAGTGTGCCACCTAGCTGCCCTTTCTTTCTTTTTTTTTTTTAAATTATTAAGCAATCAGGGTTAAGCAACCTGCTCAAGGCTACACGGCCAGTTATTTCTGGATGTGGTGCTGAGTGTCTGAGCCCGGGATTCAATCTCCAGGTCGTCCCAACACTGGAGCCAGTGCTCCCACTCGCTGAGCCACCTGGCCGCCCCTTTCTTCTTTTTTAATATAAATTCTGAACATTGATCTGAGAAGTCAAAGGTCTGAGTATGCACCAACAGGGATGTTATTGTTCAGCTGTTTTCAGTCATGTCTGACTCTTAGTAACCCCATTTGAGCTTATGTTGGCAAAAAATACTGGGGCAGTTTGCTATTTCCCTCTCTGGCTCATTTTACAGATAGGCAAACTTAAGGCAAATAGGGTTAAGTGACTTGCCTTAGGGTCACATAGCTAGTAAGTATCTATGACCAGAACTGAACTTGGGTCTTCCTGACTCCAAGCCTGGTGCTCTATCCACTATGCCACCTAGCTGCCCTTACTGATAGGGATAACTCCCAAGTCCAGAATAAGTCTTTTCCTGTTTGTTGAAATATAGTCAGTTTTATTCTTTGTGATGTTTTCAGTGCTTGCCATGTTTAGCACCTACCAGTTCTGTTTTTGAAGAAAGTTTTGTGAAGGCACACAACCTTACAGGAAACTCTATTCTCCATCAGCAATTCCCCTTGGATTCAACTACCTAGAACATCCTCAGTTCCTCCTAGTTCCCAAGACAAGTGGACCCCATGAAATTCCATCAGGGTACATACTCAGGTTTTGATAGTCAACTCTCCCTCAGTTGCCTCTCCCCTTTGATTGGAGATAGAGCATTAAACTCCTCCCAAAGCCTTCCATTAGAGAGAGCTCATAACATTCCAGCTGAATCTGAATCTCAGCAGCTCTCCTTTGCTTCTACTCCACAGAAGACCATACTTCTGGTGCCTACCATATTCCACCCTCCCCCCCCCCCCATCATATCTGGTGCCTACCCCCTTTCTCCCAACACCATACCTTGGTGCTCAACTCCCCAACCCCACTTTTCACTTTCCTTTTGTGCATTGTCTTCCCCTTCAGGGCAGATACTGGCTCTTTTGCTTATTTAATTCTCCAGGTCTTAGCACAGTGTCTAGGACATATCAGGTGCTTAATAAATATATATTGAATTAAGTTGAAATAGAGGTATGAGACTTCTGAATAATCTATTCTATCTTTGACCTCTCACATTTCTTTCTTCTGAATCATACTTCCCTTATATTTCTCTCCATCTTCATCTTTTCATTAGTACTACAGTACTCAGTTACTGATTTTTATGTCCAGTTTCTTTTATCTTTTGGGTCCCAATAAACGCCACTCTGATAACTTCTTCCATTCCCTCTCCAATGCATGACCAATCCTTCCAGCGAGATGCAATTTCCATCTTTATTCTTGTTCTGTTTGTAGGGAGGATGTCAGATTCAAATGGTCCTTAGCATCTTGTGATAGGTCCACTCATTAGTCAGTAGACAAGGAGCTCACATTTAGAGGACCAACAGTCAAATTAAAGCTTCTTGATAGTCATATTACTGGGTGACCCTTAGTACTGTCTACTTGCTTTTCTCCTATTCTGCCATCATCAGTGCAGAGATAAAAATGTGCTCCACAAGATGGAGGGTCATTTTGTATTTTTCCCTGTATCATGGATTATCATAGCCAAAAAAGTTGCATTAACTGTTGTATTTCTATGTCTTTAGGTAGGTTTGTCCTTGAAAAAGAGCTACTCTGTTCATGAGGCCATATTCAAAGCCTTTCCAGAATGGTACAGCTTGCTGCTACCTGTGTTCCACTGATATAACCTCTCAGTACCCAAGATTACCTGCATGACCTGAGGAAGTCCAGGAAGAGGACTTTGGGGAAGGTATATACTCACATACACAAATGGTGTGTGTGGAGGGGAGGGGGGTGTACACACACACACACACACATATACACACACACATACACACAGACATGCACACACATTCACTCTACTGTAGGGAAGAATTCAAAAATAAAATTCAGATAACTTTGCTTCATTGACTGTATGTCATTTTTTTCAAGGTATCTTTCAAATAAGCCAGCATATGCAATCTTAAAGATCTAAATGCCTGCAAAAAAAAACAAAAAATAAACGTGAATTACTGCCCAAGACCCTTGAGGGTTAGCAATATTTTTAAACTGAAATTAGTATTTCTGTTTTATATAACAGAGCAAACTGATGGTGTTTTTCAATTCAGAAGAGATGGCTTCCAAACATATAGCTGTATCCAAGGTTTTGGCTGCTTTTTGACAACACATGACATAAATCCTGCTTAGGGAATAATTGTCTGGGATGATGCCGAGTTACCAGGTCATTTAAATCGATGCTGTGTGCTATTGCACACTTAAAATTATTTACACTGCTCTTATCTCAGCTACAATCTGTTCCCTATCACTAATGCAGTGGAGAGCAATTTACTCCAGAATACTGAAGTCCTTCTGATTTCATTTTGGCTTCCACATCTGCTGCTGTGAGCAAAAGCCCTAGAAATAAAAACCTATTAGAGAAGCACATGGAGACTTCAAGGAAAGTGGATTTAAGAGGAAACACCCAGGAATTTTCTCAAGTTTTGTTTCTGACAGTTTGTTCTAATTAACTTTAATGAGTGCTCATAGTTGTTCTTTTGAGAGATGGGGAAGAGATTTTGCTGTTTTCCACTCCTTCCCTCTAGGATTGAGTTAGAGATCATTCTTTTGGTGGTTTGCACTTGAATTGATGGTTCGTCCACATTACTGCCACTAACAGAGGCACAAGCGATTTGTAAAAGGTATGAGAGCTCCAATTCTACAGAATTCAAAAAATTTGCAAACCCCTGAAGACAGTTAACCTAAAAGTGTCTTTTGAATTTCAATGATCTCAATATAATTAACCCAATACAGTTCAATAATAGGTTTGAAATAACTGCTATTTGCAAAGCCTTGGGTAAAGACCTGGAGATTCAAAGACAAAAAAAAATCCACTTCTCTCCAGGACTTTATGTTGGTATGCATGTTATTCTTCCAAAACAGTAGCAGGTTTTTACTATGAGGAGCCTTTAGGAGGGAAATTGGGGGGGGGGGGGAGAAATCTCCACAAAATGTGGTTATTTTTCAAAATCCAAATGTAGCCCCAAGAAACAAAAATTAGGAGTATGGTATAGTATTAAAAAAAAACCCTAGAGGAGACAGGAGATCTGAGTTTGTACCCTAGACATGACATTTACTACCTCCAACCCAGTAGGGAGAAATGCCTTGGGTCTTCATCTCCCCATCCAACCCTCTGCCATGTAGCATATGAGTACATGATCCTCCTGCTTCTTCTTTCAACTGAATCTATTTTTACCTGCCTTAGGTGAAGACATATTAGAAATAGCTACAACTTTGTGAGGTTGGAATGGTCTGAAAAGGGATTTGATAGAAAATGAATGTTCTGTGCAGGCTCCAAATCAGAGAACAGGGCCCTTCCATTACATGATATAATTTCTTTTCAGAATAAGGCCCCCCAGCCTCTTCCACATGGGCTATTAGCAAGCAGGGCACACTGTGCATTCACTGAGGATGGAGTTCCCAGTGTCCTGCCTCTTACCTGAGAACATACAGAGCATATATGCACAAAATAAATACAAGGTAGTATAATGGAAATGCAAATTTAAAGATCTTCCCTGCCCCTAGGCCCTTTGATAGGCTTAAGAGACTCTTGAGAACCTTCCTTGATTTGAAAATATACTCTGCCTCCTAATAGGCTGAATGTGGTCACATGGAGCCTGTGGCAGGAAGCTTGGTTTTCAGGAATGCCCACACCTTGATGCTGTGTGATTGGGCAGTGGGTCAAGAGGGTTGTTACATTCTCTGACCCAGGAGAAGGCTATATAATCCCTGATGTGAGGCTTTGCTTTGGGGGCTCACTTTAAGAAGTGTTCTGTGATTTGATCAGATGAGACTTTGAGAAGCCGTTGTTGAGAGCCCCCCGGCTTTGAAAAACCCAGATGTTGGTGGTAACTGTAATTTGGTATGGATATAATGGTTGGACAGTTTGGAAACCTGTCTGCTTGATCTCTTTCTGTGTCTTGATAATTCTGTCTGTATACTCTGAAGTTCGGGGTGCTGACCTTTTCCCCCTGAACTAGGTAAACGATATATGTTTGACTGATTAAAGTAAGCTTGTTAACCCATTTTGAGTTGCTTTCCTTTATCAAAGCAGATCCAAGAACCTGTGTTGGCAGCCACCCTGGGGACACTGGGGTGCTTGCTGCTACAGGTAGTTAAATACAAGATGGGGGAGGGGTGAAGGAGGATACTAGTCTTTGGGGGATCAGATAAAGCTTTATGTAGAAGGTGATGCTAGAGCTGTATCTTGCAGTAAGTGAGGGATTTACATGGCATAGAGAATGAGGAGTACATTCCAGGTGTAGATGATAGCCAGCACAAAGGCACAGAAATGGGACATAGAGTACTCTGGGAGAGGGCTCAGAGAAAAGGATAATTTGACTTAACCATAAAGTATGAGAAAGGAAATAATTTATAATGTCACCTAAGCTAGATAGATTTGTCAATATAATGAAAGTCTCCAAATCCTAGGAACAAAAGAGCATATCTATAAATCAAATGATCAGAAACACTTCTATATCCTATAGTTATCCTATACTCCATAGTTAATTATACCCTATAGTTATGCCTATGGGATATCCTATAGTTCTATATATGCACAGTTTATTTCATTGTATTGGCCACATCTTTCATATTATAATCCTTTACTGAATATTCTGTCATTAATGCCGTTTTATTGTTATTGTAGCAACTGGATGGCACAGTGGATAGATCCCTGGTTTTGGAATCAATAAGACATGGTTTCAAGTATTTCCTTTGACATGGACTAGCTGTCTGTTTCTGGGTAATTCAATTAATACCTGTCTGCCTCAGTTTTCTTAATTATAAAATGAGGATAATGATAAAACCTGCTTCCCAGGTCCATTGTGAGGATCATATGAGATAATATTGTGAAGTGTCTGGAACAATGCCTGGTGCATAGTAGGTACTCATTAAATGGTTTTCCTTTCTGCCTTCCTGCCTTCCTGCCTTCCTTCCTGCCTTCCTTCCAATGAAATGCTATCAATGAAGATTTACCATTGTTCAGTAATTTATAGTCTTAGAGTCTTTTCCAGGATTCACTGAAAGCTGAATGACTTGTCCAGAGTGAGATGGCCAGTATGTAGTAAAGGCAAGACTTGAACCCAACTCTTCCATACTCTGAGGTTGCCTCTCTTACATTATTCAAGACAAATTCCCAAAATGGCTCTCAAATGCATGAGTTTCTTCCTTTCACTTAAGGTTGTAGAAGGTTTGTCCCTCCACTGTCACATAGATTCCATTTCCTCTACTTTAGTTAATGGTATTTGTGGGAATGAAAACCATCATCTTATGGCTTCATAACTTTCTAGTTATATGAGCTTTTTTGAATTGAGTAAGGATGTTCCATGGATTCCAGATGCAATGTTCAATCGCTAAGCCTACATTCAAAACCTTTCCATTCTGGAATCTCTAAAAATTTGTGTTTTGCTGGTCCAGCTTTCATGGATCCAAGGTGACCATTGTGTCACCATGGAGCATCAGAGTAGAATTGAAGGGCAAATTTAATCACTTAGATTGTCCCATATAGAAATTCTGTCAGGGGTTCTGAACCATGTGTTTTGAACCCCTTTGGTGGCCTGGTGAAGCTTAATACCACTGGGGTTTGTTGTTTACATTAGTAATTGAAAAGAAAATGTTAAATTTTAGTTAGAAGGTAATGAAAATAAAGATGGAATTTTTTTTCTTCCATCCAAGTTCTGGGGCCCCTTAACATCTCTCCAGGGATCACAGGTTAAGAATCTCTGCCCAAGGTGCTATGTATTTCTGATAATGAGTACTGAATGTTCTTCTTACAGCTAATAAGACTAATTCACTAATCAGAGAAAACTTTGTTTTTTCATCCATAGTCATAGAATTGGTTTGTTACAAGGCACAAAACCAAACTGCATTACTTAAAGTTGTATAATATAGAAGTCCTAAACATTGGAATGGGAAGAGCATTGAACCTGGTGTCAGAAGATCTGACTAGCAGAGCATTCTATCAAAAAATAACACTGTGACCTTCAGAAGTCACTTCCTTTCTTTGGGCATCACTTTCTTTACTTATAAAATAATGGGATTAGACTACATAGTCTTTGAGGCTCTGGCATCGACCCTAAAACATAACAAATTTGTTTAAACATTCCATTTACAGAGTACTTCTGCAATAACCATGACCTATTACTATAGCACAAAAGTGCATATTTAATGAAGATCTTATATATAACATTTAATGAACATTTGCTATATTTATTCTATGATACCTTCCTTAATTTTTTTCTTTCCAATGTCCTATAAGGAATGGGTTGTCAACTAGTTTTGGTTTTTGGTTTTTTTCAACCTTGTTTTGTGTAAAGGTCCTTTCTTAAAAAAAAAAAAAACTAGTCATTAAAAGTTGCCTTCCTAACCCTACAG
>NW_027185799.1:23823997-23924614 GCF_028583685.1 Petaurus breviceps papuanus
AAGGGAAGGGAAGGGAAGGGAAGGGAAGGGAAGGGAAGAGAAGGGAAGGGAAGGGAAAAATAAATGCTTATCTAGTTCATGCTATTACCTTCCCTGGTGTCCTTGACCCTGTGCTGGCCACACCTTTCATATTATAATCCTTTACTGAATATTCTGTTTTCTCCTGTCATTTCTAAAACCTCTGTCTTCCCAAGACCTGTAGTTTGTAGGGAAGCTACATCCCTCATTTAGGCAGCTCCTATCTTTTAGCCATTCTCACTCTTCTGGTTGTCATTGTCCACAACCCAATGGATCCTACAGCAAAAGAAGCACCCCTGGACCCAATTCCATTTTATGCTGCAAACAGAGTGTTTGTGGGTGGGTGGGCATGCAGCTTTCAAACCTCACTCCTTCCATGAACCTGCATTTCCAAGAAGCTGCAGTCTACTCTGCTGTAATAACTCATCATTTTTTTTCTCTCTCTAATAAGATTATGCCTGCATTATGCTTATCTGCAGTGTGTTGAAAGCAGAACCCTGCTGGCTGAGTACAGAACTGTGTGAGCTTTATGAAACAGAAGGCTAAGATCAGAACTCACTCAGCATGATGGAGGGCAAACAGGAGGAAGGGGCAAGGGCACTACAGCTCATGGTGGCAAGAGTTCAGATGTCTTAAAAGTGGCTTCTAAAGAGCCAGGGCCAGCTGTGCTTTGAGAATGTAAGCAGACACATGGGTAGGGAGAGAAAGAATATTTTGGAAGGAGCATTTTATTTCTCCTCTGAGCACTCCAGTGTTAAGAAGGTCATGGAAGAACTTGAAAGAATTCTAGGGGAGAGCCACAATGTAATTAAGGGCTCAGAAAATCTGCTCCCTAGGGAAAGATTAAAAGAATTTGGATTATCATTTTGCCTACAAAAGAAATTAAGGAAAAATCTGAAACCTACTCTCTAGTTAGGAAGAGAGTTATTTTATACTAGATAGAGGCCAGCATCATGCTATCCAGGAAAGAACAAGAGGATTGCTTAGGAGGCAAAAAGGTTGCACTGAGAATATATAAAGTGCTGGACTTGAAGTCAGGAAGAGCTGAGTTCAAATCTCGCCTTGTTCACTTACTAGTTGCAGGCAAGTTGATTTAAACTCTTTCAACCTCAGTTTCCTCATCTGTAAACTGAGAATAATAATAGCACCTACCTCCCAGGATTGTTGAGTGGGATCGATGTGATAGCAAATATAAAGTATTTTGTAAACCTTAAAATGCTATATAAATATTAGCTATTATTTTTAACTGTTTTTTTTTATTTTTTGCTTTTTTTTTTTGGAGGGTGAAGGTAGGACACTTGGGGTTAAGTGACTTGCCCAAGGTCACACAGCTAGTTTTTTGTGTTAAATGTCTAAGGCCTCATTTGAACTCAGGTTCTCCTGACTCCAGGGCCAGTGCTCTATTCACTGCACCACCTAGCCACCCCTATTAGCTATTATTTTGTAGAAGAGAGTAAAGTCTCAGGATCATCTTGTAACCCTGGTGTTTGCCTCTTCATGTAATCTGGGGAAGGATAAGTTATTCCTTTCCTACCTCAGATTCCCCAAGTGTAATATAGAGGACAATCATTCTTACCCTCAGATTTTCTTGTGGATCATAATGAGGGTCTATTTTGGCCAAGTGCTGGAGATTCTTTTCTTAAAGAGCAAATGTTCATTTTAATATTTGTTTTGGTTTTTTTTCCCCTAGTAATTGCATTCCGAGCACCAGCCAGAGACCCAGCACTTGATTTCTCCAGATATTTATCTAGCAAATTCAACTTTCTGAAATAGCTAAGAACTAGGAAATGGGGGGTTGGGGGAGCCTCTGAGCAACTGAAACAGATGCCACAAAATCCATATACTGGACATGAATTTACTCCAAAGGCAGATACCCTTAACCTTCCCTCAGAACCTACATGCCATTAGTTTAGATTCAATGCTAACAAACTTAAGGTGCTACTTTTTCAGGCTTATAGAGCTTAGAAGAAATAAATTAGAAAGGAAAGTGAGGGTAGAAGGGAAGCTACAATAGATTCTTAACTAGTCCAGTGCCTTTATTTTTTCAATGAAGAGAAATGTGGGTCAAAGAAACAGAGTTGTTTGAACAAGGTCCCACAAGAAGTAAGAGATATGGGTTTCAAATTGAGGTTCTTGGATTATAACCCCAGCTCCCTTTCCACCTCATAGTGTTGCTCACTCATTCAGACCTTTGACAATTAATGAATGTTTGGTAAAAGAAGAAGTTGACAGCCTTACAGAGAAAATGGAAAAACCATAAAGAAAAGGAAAAAAAGAGCCCATAGAATTTGGGACCAGTTAGTTCCAGGGCAAATAATCTCACATTGCTCATCCTCTCCTAAGGGAATGATGGCATTACAGTATAGTTGGATAATTGATATTCATAATTATGACCCTGAGACATCAAGAAAAGGCATTAAACTTTTAAGACAATGAGAGATTAAATTTGTTCAATGTTTAAAGATTATGGCAAAGAAAGCTATAACATTTTAGAAAGCTTTTAATCAAATGTGGTTAAGATAAAAATAGTGACACACATGTTAAATTTCATTTATCTGGAAAATTTAAGTGTCTAGTAGAGTTCATTTTTAGAATCCTATAGCTAGAAGGATGGCTAACGGTTACTATTACATGTTCACTATGTATAATGATAAATTTAAAGGTAGAAGGAATCTTAGGTCATCCATGATATTTTACAAATTTCACAAACATTTTACAAAGAAGATAAATGAGGTCTAGAAAGGTGAAGTGATTTGGCAAAGGTCACCTAAGTAGTAAATATTAACGTCTGGATTCCAGTTAAGGTCCTCTGACTTCAAATCCAGTGTTTTTTCCATTGAACTTCACATGATAGACCATAGGCAATTCTCCCCAATAGAATGTAAGCTCCTTGAGAGAAGGAATTGTTTTGTTTTTATCTTTGAATCTTCAGCACCAAGTATAGTTCTATTGCCTTAATAACATTCTTGCTCAATTCAATTGAATAAGAAATAATGTGAAAAAAGTTTGCACTGTTAATTTAACTAAATTTTATGACAACTTGGGGGAAAGTTCTAATTCATATGCTTCTTTTAAAATGTTTTTTTCTTCTTTCTTGTTTTTCATTCCATTGGTTATAATTCTTCTTTACAACTTGACTAGTGTTTAATATTTATAGAACCTATATCGGATTGCATGCCACTATGGGGGCGAAGAGCGGGGAAGAGGGAGAAAATTTGGAACTCAAGGGATTGTGGAATTGAATGTTGTAAACTAAAAGTAAATAAATAAATTTTTAAATGTCTTTTTTCTTTATCATATAGATGTATGTTTAATATTTTAAAAGTATCATTGAAAAAAAGCACATTATATTTATATGTTGTTAGGTAAAAACATGCCAAAATGCAAAGCACTGATCAAATTCTTAACTTTAAATATAAAACAAAAGAAAGTAGAATTTTTGCCAATATTTTGGTACTTCAGTCTGGAAACACTGGAGTGAAGCCAAGCATTTAGCCATGATGTTAATAAATGGGTGATGGAAAATGACCTGTCTATAAAATGCATAGGTTCAAGAGAGTGGATCTCAACTCAAGATTCATTAGGGCTCACATTCATATCCTTCTGTGAAGAATTTCAATGTGCATGTACTTACTGTCATTTTGTAAAAGACTTGAAATGAGAAGCAGAGAAAAAAAAAAAACCCTTAGTAACAGATGTCCTATGGACTGAGGCAGAGTCATAACAAGGAATTCTCTCACCTGGGGCAAAAGCAGTCTAGTGTGGTATGGTAGGAGAATGGGGGCAGAGAGGATAATCCATTTGCAGCTGTTATCATACTAAAGAGGTAAGCAACCCATTCCCCAGAGAATCTGGCACTTGCCCCCATGTAGAGTGAGTTGGTTGGGGGGGAAGAATGTTAAAATGTGCTCCAAGAGAGGGACACCACGATGACAGAACCCTGGGAATCACAGGTTAGGGGCAATTACACTGTTTCGTGGTGTGGATCAGAACTGGACAGAGGGCACCAGGATAAGAAAGGGCATCCTCTAAGAGCAGAAGTGTATCCTTTAGGTGATGGCACCCCAGGGCTAAATCTCATTAACCTCAGCTAATTAGAGTTCTGAGGCAACTCAGTGGCCCAGTGGATAGAATAGGAAGTCAGGAAGAGTCATCTTCCCGAGTTCATATCAGGCCTCAGACACTTACTAGCTGTGTGACCCTGGGCAAGTCACTTAACCCTGTTTGTCTCAGTTCTTCATCTATAAAATGAAAAGGAAATGGCACACCACTCTAGTATCTTTGCCAAGGAAACCCCAAATGGGGTCGTGAAGAGTCCAACATGACTGAAGAACACTTGATCCACAACAGATGAGAGCCTTAGGCTGATTTTGGTTTTGCCTTATAAGACCCACAGGGTACTCTCTTTCAGGGTATCCACTCCCCCTCCAAATTGCACTTGCAGGCAGGTGCCTAAGGCTTAAGGTGCTCTATGGGCCTGCACTCCTAAAACATCGCCATCTATTTGTTCACTTTCCCTAGTTAGCCAAAGGACAAAAGTAGCTTAAAGTAAGGGCATTTACTGAAATGGCATAGTAAGAAAAGTGGTAACCAAGTATCTCCCACATAACCTGGTACACACACTCCCACAAATTGATGGCAGTCCTTTAGGCTCATACATAGGGAATATACGTGTTCAAGACAATTCCCTCCTGAGTGCTGTCAGTCCCCCACAGTCTACTTGGGATGTCCTGGTAACAAGGTTGCTTTCTGGGTACAAGATTTCTGCTAGATAGCTCACTTTGCCAGACCCTTTTGGACTGAACCTGGGTAAGGCACATTGCTCTGATATATGTCCATGTTCTCTATCCATTCCAGTCTTAGGTACAACTGAAACCCTGTTTTATGAGACTACTATGCACTTTTGGAAAGAACCAAAGCCATCACCTTGGAAAAAGCAAGAGTCTTAGAAAAGTCTTTGAAGAGCAGGACTCTAAGGCCTGGCATCTCACAAATAGAATTCTAGTTACAGGAAATGAATTCTTTTTTTTTTTTTGCTTTTTGGAGGGCAATTAGAGTTAAGTAACTTGCCCAAGGTCACACAGCTAGTTTGTGTGTGTGTGTGTCTGTGTGTGTTAAGTGTCTGAGGCCGGATCCAAACTCAGGTCCTCCCAACTCCAGGGCCGGCACTCTACTCACTTCGCCACCTAGCCAACCCCAGGCAATGAATTCTTGACCTTTCTCCTGACAGAGCTCTGAAACTGAACTCTTACTCCACTAGACACTGTCATGTGCTTCTGTTTCACAATACTATGGCTAATGGAGGAGAAGAAAAAAGAAAAAAAAATCCCTTCTACATTTTTCTGTACTCTTGAATAAATGCAAAGGAAAGGTGAAGAGTGAATTCTTATTAGAGACACCTCTCTTCTCAACTCTTGGCAAGTGCAGCAAGGCAGGAAAGTGTTTATGGTTATTGGACAAATGACCTTTTCTTGGTTCACTGCCTCACCTATACATATGCAAATTTAGGAAGGATATTACATATTCACCACAAGCTGGGGTGATGTCTCCAACTGATGGGACATCCCACACCAGAACGAGTCAAAGAAGGAAAATTCTAGAGACTGAAGGTATTTGTTCACAGTCACCCCGCTCTTTGTTTCAGAGTGCTACTTGGGGATGAAGATCTCCTGTTCTAGAGAAAACAGGACCCAGAAGAAGTAAAACTAGGTAGGTTTCTTATCGTCCTAGTGTAAGGATTCCTGCTCTGTATAAGTGAGGTGGCTAAAAAGGCATAGCAGAACCCTAGTGTAGGATTTTGGCTAAGCCAAAAGCTGGTGGTAGTGTAGAAAGCAGTGGCCAGTGGTGGTCAGAGGACAAACAGAATGGTATATGGTAGACTAGCATCCACAAGTTACCACAGGAGGAGTGTTCAGCAAAGATCATGAAATCAAGGTCAACAGGAGTAGCACAAGGACTTATGTGGTCTTGTAGCCTCAGAGGCTTTCCTTGTATGTACTCCAACTATGTGAATTCCCTAAATGTATGCCTTTCTACGTGTGACCTTTATTTGTGTCCATTCTTCATGCTATGTGTAATTTTTTGAGAACAAATGAAGGCTTATGGGGAAGATGCTTTGTTCCTTTTCTTGTGCCATTTCAGTTTGCTATGAGTTTTTTCTGACTATTGAAAGAAACATATCAGCAGGACTTGTGAGCTATAATTTTAAGAGTATGGACCTGCAGATTACCTTGAACTTGGGGTCCCTATAGTTCTAGGACCCTATGGGTCTAACCTACAAATGTGAGTTGGGGTTGGTATTCTAGAGGGGACATTACTCCTAAGTAGAGCAAATTAGGCAAATATCAACTTCACCTACAAGATCATGTTAATGTTCTCCTTTGTGAATAGCTATTTTTATAGATGTGACCCTGAGTTCTTGAAAGCTATGCCAACGAACATAAGATGAGACAGGTTCTTCCTATGGAACTGGGAAGTTTCCCTATCAATAGGCCCAAACAGAGGTTCATCACCAGATAGCTGGCTATAGTGATGAATTTTTCAGTCTGAGCAACTAACAAAATCTGTCTACAATTCTATAAATTCTGACATCTATACAGACAAAATGGTACCCCAGGAAAAGTGCTGAAGTTGAGAAAAATCTCCATTTACTCCCAGTCAAGGTGGTTGCCTGAATGAAGACAGACGACCCAGTTATATACTTTCTCCTGCAATAACCTGAAATTCACATCAGGTCAAATAATCATCAATAAATCTGATGAGAAACTATAGTAAGTTAGTTATTCTACTGCAGAACTGCACAATAGATCAACCGGGAGTCCATAGGCAATAGAAAAGGGGACCATCAACAAATCCAGTTTTAGGATAAAGAAACAAGCTGGAAAACTCTAAATATGACTCAAGGTAGGACAGACAAACATAACTTGAAAGGCTCTGGGCCTGAGGTCAGTAAGAGCAGAGAGCTCCCTGAGAATGTTGCAGGCTGTTCAGAAATATCTAGGGTAGAAGGAAATCCATAATAGGGACCTTGGAAGTCTCTAGGAGCTGTAAAAATGAGCTTTGTTTCACTGTCCCAACTGGGATAACTGAAGCACCCAGAGACTGAAGCGCCTAGCAGTCTGTCCTGAAATATCATAGAAGGGTCTCAGAATTGAGCACTATGAACCTTAGAGAGCTGGAGAGACTAACCTTGGAAAATGGTTTATGCAAGAACTAGGTAACCAGGCAGAGTCAACCACCCCTACTAAAAGTGTATCAGAGGCCAAAGCTCACCCTGGAAAAGCTCATTGGTTTAGGAACTAAAGCTGGAGAGAGGAGTAAATCAAAGAAGATACTAAACAATACAAAAGATCATCAATGTGAAGCTGGACAAGATGCAAGACTAGAAGGAGAGAGCAATTCCTTAACAACTGCAAATGCATTTTCCACAATGACTATAAATGGCTAGAAGAAATAAAACATGAGTAAAAATTAGAATAAAGGCTCTGGAGAAAAACACTGGAATGTAAATAACTTAGGAAACAAGATGGCACACTTTACCCAAGTAATAGACTTCCCTGAAAAATAAAAAGGAGGTGAGGACGAACGAGGACGAACCCAAACAGATTTGAAATAACAGCAAACCAAAGACAAGGGCATTTTATAAGTCTCTATTTTAAGCAATGGCAGCCACAACATGGCTCTGGTCAGGTGAAAAGCCCTGAGTCTGTTCCTTGAATTTAAGGAAGAGTAAGAAGCCTTTATTTATTGATTTTACTTTGTGGCTTGACAGTCTGGGCCCAGCAATGATGTCAGGCTACAAATCCCATCAAGTTCCAAGGCATTTTTCGACAGACACTGACTCCTGTGCTCGAGTAACATGGCTGAATCTTCCTTGCACTTGTATGTTGATTGTAACCTTGGACAAGATATAATCGTTATTTCTAATCTCCGAGTTGGAGAAACGGTCCTGATAAATTTCCCCACATACCAGTCAAAAGGCTTTTTGCTTTCGTCTCCCATGTTTTTATGATTCTCCTTTCTCACCCCATTTATTAAATTTACAATGGAATTGTCTTCTTTTGTTGCATTAAAGAAGAAATTGAATATGCTATTCTTTTGCCTAGCAAGACTATTTCTTTTCCAAAGTTTGTTTGAAAATAGGCTTCAAAAAGGTGCCACCTGACAAGTTTTCCATTTCCATTGAATTATTTACTTATGTGCAGACATTCAAAAAAATCTAAAGATTTGTTGGGTTGCTGTTTCATGATGTATAGGCAACACAGAATTCCTATATTCCTTAGACTGTGATGGGAATTTCAGACAATGGGGCAGTCATTCATTCCAAGTTGTCCTGGCCACATAACCAAGATCATTAATTAAATTTGTGCTTGGTTAGACATGATTCATATGTAGACAAATGCCACACAATTGTGCCCATTCAAGATGTAAGTAGGAAAAAGATGCCTACCAAAGAAATGAAGAATTTTTGGTTGAGGAAATTCTTTGTAATATTTTGCAACTGAGTATTATATATTATAAAGTTTCACTTCCAGCTAAATGCTGTTTGGTTGACAGCTGTGGAAGAGGCAGCGTTGAAGGAGTAGGAAGGGCACTGAATGTAAAGACAGTAACCTTGACTGTGTGACACTTACTCTAGGTCTTTAGGCAACTCATATAACTACCCTGATCCAGTTTTCTCATCTACAAAATGGCGATACTTACCTTATAGAGCTGTAGCTCATGGGGAAAGTACTTTGTAAACTTTAAAGTAACATATAACTGTGAATTGACAACATCATGACAGAATATACAAACAAGAGATGGATTGGTTTCTCCAAGAAAAATAGACCAATTATAAAAGAGTCATCCCATAAGAAACTGGCACAAAAGATAGAATGCTAGACTTGAATTCTGGAAGACCCAGGTTCAAATCCTGTTTTAGATACTTAAAAGCTGTGTGATTCTGGGCAAATCACTTAACTTCTCCTAACCTCAGTTTCCTCATCTGTAAAATGGGGATAATAGTACCTACCTCACAGTGTTGTTTTGAGGATCACCTTCTCAGAAGAATGTCTTAAATGCATAGAATAAAATATGCAAGGTTACAAAGGAAACTAATTATATTGTAATATAATTGCCAATATATCAAAAGGAAAAACAAATAGTTCACAAACTCCAGGTTAAGGAACCAGTCTCTCTAGGCCCTTTTAATTCTAAGATTCAATGAATCAAGAGCTGAAAACTGATTGCCCCCACTCAAGCAAGCGCAGCTGTTCCAGCTTTACTCAATGGGAGTGGGGGTTGGGGGGCGGGAAAAACTGCTTACTCCATATCCATCTAATTCAACTAATAATTCTGGAAAAAAAAGCACTGTAGCTGGTATTCAGCATATCACACAACACCCTCTCAGAAACAGACAGGATATGGATATTCAAGTGTTTTGCTTTGTCATTGGCATTTTAAAAAATTTTCCCAAATCAAGGAATTAGTACTCCCTGGCAAAATAGAAATATAAGCACAGTGAAAGCTGAACTAATGAATCTTTTCTCTCTGCAAACATAGAGCTCAAGAATCTTTTGCTACCTCATCACTTTAGGGATTTAATTTTTCATCAGTGTTATGGGTACTCCCTCCACTGACAACACTTACAATCCATCTACATTTAAGAAGATGGTTTTTCAAGATTTCTTATGGTGAAAAAAAAAACTCTATCATCTGGGGGTCAACCTTCTTAGGTTTGGCCCCTATAATGAACTTTGCCCAATTTATACTTGAAGTCTGTCTAGCTTAGGAAGACCAGGAAGAATATGATCAAATTAAATTGATCAAGAGCCCCTAAACTTTTGGATCTGGGACAAAATTCTTTCAGAGTTTTTGTCTTTCAGGGAAGTTGGCATTTCTTTTTACTTTGACATCAGAATCCTGGTCAACACAGAATAAGAATGACTGGGTGATGTATTGAACCTAGATGAAAACTAGATTTTAGTCTGTCCCTCCTCTCAACCATTTCCGAGAGAGGAGGGGAAGGGATATGGTGAACTCATGGTACTTGATTCTCCCTGAATGCTTTGAGATAGTGAGAAAGAAGTAAGACTTTGGAAATCTACATTATAACCAACTCTTCAGTTATGCTTAATCACATTTAATGAGTTTTCCCAGGTTTCTAGAGGGGTTTTTTTAGCCTATTTTTTTCAAACTATTTTTCTACTTATTAGTTCCTCCACTAGAGTTCCAAAGACAAGGCCGAGAGAGGTAAATTCATGCTGGTTTATCAGTTTGTTGTCACTTTGTTCAGGGAGAAAGTCGAAACAATTAGTTAAAATTGTGTTTGTGATCAATGGAAACCATGACTTCTATGCACATGTATGTGGCTAGTATTGGGAAGGAATGAGGTGAACCTAGACTAGAAAAAATATGGTACTCCAGTTGATTCTGCCCTATGTTGTAGAAAATTCTTTTTTTTTTTTCTTTGGGTTCTCGTGTAGGGTCAGCTTGCTGCTGAATCAAGGACTGTTCAACAGAGTTAAACAAGGAAGGAATAAGCAGCAATAAGCCCAGAAGTTTTGTCATCTACAAAAAAACGCAGATGTCGATAGGAAGAAAGCTTCCTGTATGGAATAGAGGAACATCAGACTTCTGGACCTGAGATCTCTGTGGCTCTCCCAGTCTACTCTAACCCACGTGTTTACCATCCTCTTCAAATGCAGCCTTCTCACAGCCACCATTCTAGACCAATTGGTCTTCTGCGGGCCTCAGTTTTTTTAAGAAGACTATACCTTTGAAGACTGCCCTCCAAAACAAAGGCACATACCGAAATGGCATAAGAAAAGTAGCAACAAAAACATTTCCCCCCATAATCTTGGGGCTCTTTCCCCCATCTCCCCAGATACCATCACTGGGAAGAGTAAACATTTCATGGAGTTAGGAAGTAGAAAGGAACCCCTATAGGAAATAGAGTAGGCCAAGGCTCCGGTGCTGTCCCTGCTGGGTATCCTCTCATGGTGTCCTCATGTTGCTCCTTATAGGGTGCACAATCTCTGCTGGGCAAGCTTGGACAAGCTCCTGAGAGGGCACATATGTCTAATGTTTGACTGTCATAACCACCATATCAGGTTTCAGGCTTAGCAAAAATCCAGGCCTAAGAAACTATCATGTGCTTAGCCCTGTGGCTGGTTCTTAATAAATGTTTGTTGACTTACTGTTGATTGTTGGGGGTTAGGGTTAGAAACCATATGTTAAGATGAGGAGGACTCTTGGCTCTCAGGTTTGCCACTTCCTCAACAGGTTCCCAGTTCCAGGCACCTTTTCTACACCTTTTCAGCTCGATTCAGCTCTGCAGCTAGACTCCTGCTCCTTAAGATGTGGCCTTGTGCCTCTCCTACAAGATGCCATTGAGTGGAAAAATCTCCACCCTATTATACTCTCTAAGAGGCAAAAAGGAAAAGAGAAAGCGCAAATTCAAAAGCTGGGCCCTTCCTCCTGAGATGACAGATTTAGAGTGATTCTGGTGTGCTTTTAAAGGGGCATGGCCAATCTTTTCAGCCTATCCTTAGAAGATTTCATCAGTTGCCTTCATCCAATGGCCAACTCCCTATAACTCTATCAAGTTAAGTAAGCAAAGGGCTTATTCACACGTTGCTACCAGTTGTCTAGTGAGCTCCCCAATTTGATTAGGGACTGATTTGCCTTCTTTACATGTAAAATGAGGGCATCGAACTTGATCATTTATGAGGTCCCTTGAAGATCTGTAGGACCTATGTTCTTCTATCACAGAGATGTCAAACTTGCTGACACAAAAACCTAAAGTACCACTTGAACCAGATTAAAATGTAATTGGGAAATATTTGACAAATTAAATAAAAATACAATACAACATAATTAATATTAATTTGTGGTTTTCTAAGACAATAATATGCAGCAGAACCTATTTCTATTTGAATTTGACCCCATTACCTTCATATATATGTATATGTGTGTATACATACACACATATACATGTGTGTATTATGTATGGAAACATACATATATAGTTGTTATTCAGTCATTTGTCATGTCCAATTCTGTATAACCTCATTTGGGTTTTTTTGGGAAAAGATACTGGAACACTTTGCCATTTCCTTCTCTAGCTCGTGTTACATATGAGGAAACTGAGGCAAAAAGTGACTTGCCCAGGACCATATGTCTAGCAAATGTCTGAGGCCAGCTTTGAAGTCAGGATTTCCTAACTCCAGGCCCAGTGCTCTATCCAGTGGGTGTGTGTCTGTGTCTTGTGTATGTCTGTGTGGGTATTTGTGTATCTATATAGATACATAGTATATATATATATATATATATATATATATATATATATAATGTGTGTGTATATGTATATGTGTATACACATAGAATGTTTTTAAAGACAGTCTGCTAAAGTAAGTGTTCCCAGATTCACTCTACACACTGATTTACCAACCACATTCTTTAGCCCATCTTTTTCATACATCCCTGTAGTGAAATTTATTTCAAAACATTTAATACATCTTTTCTTTTTTACTCTGATCATTATAAACTTTACTTTAAATTTCCAGTTCAGGATTATGGATCCTGTGGGATTTTTTAAGTATTCACTTCAATATGGCTTTGTCCTTTGGATTATTCTCCTGTCCCTGCCCCCAGGTTTATGGTCTATTATAGACAAAACATAATGCTCAAACACCAGATGTCTCCTGGGTCATGTTACTTGACTTTTTTATGTAATTTTGCCTCTTCTTTTTAAAATCTGACCTTTTGTTTAATTTATTATTAAAAGTGGTAGCAGTTGGAGCGGCCAGGTAGCACAGTGAGTAAGAGCACCGGCTCCAGTGTTGAGAAGACCTGGAGATCGAATCCCGGTCTCAGACACTTAGCACCCACCCAGAAACACCTGGCCGTGTAACCTTGAGCAAGTTACTTAACCCCGATTGCTTAGGGGTGGCCAAGTGGCTCAGCGAGTAAGAGCACCGGCTCCAGTGTTGGGATGACCTGGATCAAATCCAGGCTCATATACTCAGCACCACACCCAGAAATAATAACTGGCCATGTAACCTTGAGCAAGTTACTTAACCCCAATTGCTTTAAAAAAAAAAAAGCGGTAGCAGTTATGAGACTAAAGAAGGGGAAGGAATAAGGATAAGATAAGTATAAACTGGTAGAACAGACTTTGTGATCATTATACATGACATGAGAATTGAGTATTGAATGGGTTAAGGAGAAAGAACAAGGAGCTCAGCATAGCTTAGTTTGGGAGAAGAGACAAAAAAGTAAGAGTGGGAAAAGAAGATTAGGGAATTATAAAAAAAAAATTGGATAAAAGGAAGGGAATTTTGTCAGAAATACCGGAAATAGGAGGAGATTTTTGAATTCTGTAGCAAAACGACAAAGAGACCTGCCTGTGTCTACATCTGTTGTGGAGAGTAAAGGATAATCAGTGCAGTATGAAGTCTGACAAGAGAGGCCTATGATGAGCAGAACAAAGAAATGATCTGGGAATTTAAAATGTCCAGCCATTACTGCAATAAATCAGCTGCTGTCCTTCTTTACTCTTTCAAAATACTCTCATCTCTGCTGAGCCTTCCTAGCCTTAGGGATCCCTAATTATTATAGTACCTTCCCCTACCCCTCCTCCACGGAAGTCATCAATATATTATAGCCCATTAGATAATTAATTTAGTTAATTCTGCCCAATTGCATAGAAGAATCTGTCAGAGGATAATGGGACGAGGGTTTGGCCTGCACTTGGGATTTCATTAGTTTGAGAATTGCAAGCAAGGAAACTCCTTCTACCAATATGGATAGGCATGGGTTATACTCTTAATATCACTATTTCTCCCTCCACAGTACAACTACTCACACAACCATTACCCTATTTCAGACCCTCATTACCTCTCATCTGTTGTTATTCAGTCATATCTCTTTGTGAAACCCATGTATCATTGCACACCAACACCATCCATGGGGCTCTCTTGGAAAGGATGCCAGAATGGTTTGCCATTTCTTTCTCCAGCAGATTAGGATCTCACCTAGACTGTTGCAACAGCTTCCTCATTGGAAAGCTAATATCCCTCCTTCAAGTGTCTCCCTGTTCCAACTATCCTCCCAAAAGCTACCCAACTGATTTTCCTTCAGTGCAGGTATGAGCATATTACCTCTGTTCTCAATAAATTTCAGTAGCCACCTACTACTTCTATAAAATAGAAACTACTCTTTGGCTTCCAAGGTCCTTCACATCCTAGCCCCAACCTTTCTTTCCAATCTCATTAGTCCTCTGTTCACATTATACACAGATTTCTTTTTGTTATTCATATGCAGCTCTCCATCTCCAATCTTCATGCCTTTGCATTACCACATGCCTAGAACAGGTACCCAAGGCAAACCTCCCTCCTCACTGCTGCCTTATAGAAGCCTTTTCTTCCTTCCAGGGGCCACTATAAAGCCTAGTCTCATCTCCCCAAATGCTAGTGGTCCCTCTTTTTAATTACTTTGCATATGTTTTGTATATACTCATATGGATGGACATTTTCTCTTCCCGAATGAAATGCTAGCTAGCTCCTTGAAAATGGGAATTGTTCATTTTTTTGTCATTGTATTTTCAGCATCTAGCACAGTGCCTGATACATCATAGGTACTTAATAATGCTTGTTGATTGATTTACTGATTAGAGTTGCCCGGAGTCATTGAAAGTTTAAATGATTTGCCCAGGGTGTCCTTGACTCTGAAATGGGTTCTCATCCATTCCTGCTATCTTGCTTTTCATACATTCAGTAGATGTTGTTTTAGATACAATACTAATCACTCATATTTCTATATACATTAAAGGTTTGTAAAGAATTTTCATCATAACAACCTTGTGCAGGTAGCACAAGAAAGGTAAAAATGACTTACCCAGGGTTATACAGACAGGAAATATTTAGACAATAAAACAAATAATAGTAACAATCATGGTCGTAATAAAAATTAATTGAAATAGTAAGTTTTGAACCAAATGAATAACAATCTCATGCTAGGAAACTTTAAAAGAATTTCATTGTTTCCTTAGTTTTTTAACTCAACAAGTGCTTTACAAAATTATTCATTTTTAACTCCAACTTAAGTTTATCTCCTCATTTCAGCAGAATATCATATGCCAGTTTGCAAATTATTGAGCTCATTTAAAAACAGTTCTTAATGCTTACCTACAAATTTTTATAGTTAGGTTGTTTGCATTATTGTGTTTTGCAAATTCTAATTACCATGCCTCAACCCTTTTATATTAAAAATTCCTTGAGAGTCAGACTATACCTTCTATGGACTTTGTTTTCCCCAAATTGTCTAAGGCAAAGTTCTATACATAGTAAGCCCCTCCTAGATGTCACCTATTGAAAGGCCACCAGTTTTAGTCTTTAGACTCTTCACTCTTGTTTCCCAGTCTGGTTTCTTTTTCACAAGGGATAATAGGCTGTTAGGGACTTCAGAACTCAGAGAATAATAGATTTGGAGCTCAAAAAGACTTGAGAAATCATCTAGGGGTGGCCAGGTGGCTCAGCAAGTAAGTGCACCAGCCCCAGTGTCAGGATGACCTGTGGATCGAGTCCAGGCTCAGACACTTAGCACCTACCCAGAAACACCTGGCTGTGTAACCTTGAGCAAGTTACTTAACCCCAATTGCTTAAAAAAAGTCATCTAGTTTGACCACCTTATTTTACAGATGAGGAAACTGAGGCCCAAAGAGGAGATAGCTTCCCCAAGTGCACAAAGATAATAAGCATCAGGTCTAGGATTCAAACCTTTTGAATCCAGAGTCCATACTATTTCCCACAGTAATTTCCGTGGCTATAAAAATGTCCCCCTCATCTAACTTATTGCTCAAGGTCCCATCTGTGCCTAGTGTTCCAGACATTCCATAGGCACTGAAGATAGATAGAGAAGCAAAACTTTAGTCCCTGCCCTCAAGAAGTGCGCATTCATCCTTTCGTTGAAACTCTGTCCTGTTTCAGCGGCATGTGGAATGTTAAGGGAGGGAGGACTGGGCTTCTTATCTAACTTTGGCATCCACTCATTACCAGGTTCTCATCTGGGCTTCCAAGAAGCTGAGCATGCACAGTGGTGACACTGCGGTCAAGCCATCTGGGCGAAGCTGGACAACCTTGGCTAAACCAGGTTGAGGGTGACTGACAGGTCTCAAGCCCGTTGATGAGGCAGGGGAGCATTTAAAGACATCCCTAGGTAGAATGGGTAGATGAGATCAATTTGTTCCAATGGCCACGAAGGGGGCTGAAACAGGTGCTGTGGAATTCTTAGTGCTTAGTCAGCCATCAAAAATGCCAAGGTCATCCACGGAATCCAAGGTCATCGCTAGTTGTTCTGACTTTTGTCTTGCTACTGGATTTTGAAGACTCTGGAAGTGAGAATGAGACTGATGACTTTGTGCAACTCTGCCTCACTTAAATCCAATTCATGTACAAGTTAAGACATCACCCCATGATGTCATTGGCCTTCTTCAAAATGAAGGATGAACAACATTCTGTTTAAGGTCTACTCTTGATCTGACATCAAGATGTTTTCTTCACCTCCCCTAGATATCCAGTCTTCCCTGTATGTAAACAGAAAAGCCAACTAATACTATACATTTCCTAGGACTTCTAGATACAGATTGATCCTACATCTGGACAATTTCAGGATTCTGGGAGAGTGACAGGTTTGCAGCCACTCGGTACATACAGTTTTGTTATATAGTATGTTTTGGTAATTATATGCTTCTTATCCTATTATCTGCTGTATGCTAAGAATAAAGGCTTTATCCAGTAGCAAAGCATGTATGTCTGCTTCTGTGGAGAGTCCACTCTGTTTTGTCAAGGTCATATGAATACGGAATACTAAAATACAGCAAGTACTAAGAAGAAAGCAAGGTTTCACCAGTGGGTGGGGCTCAGAGATAATTTTTAATTGGGCACATCCACAAGTCCACATACCCTTTGACAATGAGGCATTACTGTTCCTTAGAGCCAGGCTTCTTAACCTTTTTGTTCGTTTCATGGGTCCCTTTGGCAGTCTGGTTGAAACCTCTGGATCACTTCTCAGAATAATAGTTTGAAATGCATGAAATCAGATCCATTGAATGAAAAAGATATCAAGTACATTGAAATACAGTTGTCAAAAAAAATTATATATATATATATATATTTTTTTAAACAAGTTCAGGGACTCCAATGCACTAGAGTCAAAGCTGAAGGATAAAAGATAATTGTCTCTGTGGTAACTCTTAAGAGCTTATACCTTCTCAGAACTTCTGCCTAACATATGCCCAAGTTGTCAGAGTGAACATGGAACACCCCAATGAGTGCCAATCAACACCCTTGTTGGTTAAAAATCACAGCACCCTTATGACTCCTAAGTGGAAGCAGAGAGGACTAGAAGGGTCTGACCATGCAGCATATCCTAGCCATTGGACATCAGAGAAGCTAAATCTGATGTAGTTCTTTTGGGAACACAGATTGTGTGCTAGCAAAGGGGGTAGCAAGTCTATCTCAAGACATCTACCCAACCCTCTACTGTCACCCTCTTCTAGAACATGTAGATAAAGCTTTTGTGGCACAAAATCAGGTCTTCTATTTTAAAGCTGAAACATTAGCTACCATGTTGTAATTACCAAGTAGTCCTTTGAATTAGGTCCTCAGATACTTCCAACTTTATTTTTAATATATCATTATTTTAAGTATCAAAGTAGTTTAATTATACCTAATTAGATGCACTTGCATATAATCTACATTAATTGGTAGGAAAAAAATCTGAGCATAATATCTCCTACCTGCATCTTTCTAGGGCAGAAATAGATGTAGATAATAACCAAAGCTTTCATTGCTTTAGTTATGCAATTAATTTAAAAAGGAAACTGAATTTTACTTTATTGTCCTGTAAAATACATTTCATAAATGTTTCCACAATGTGCCTTCATGAATGAAGCAAATTTGCATTTAACAGTAGGCAAATAACTTCTTGTCTTTATGTTTAGTTGTTGGTACAGGGTGCTATGATATTGTTGGTATAGGGCAATCCTGGTGAAGGATTTCCTTTTTCATTGCAGGTTGGCACCTTCTCAGAAACTTAAGAGTCTTAGAAAGGTGCCTAGAGCACAGCAGTTATTTGTTCCGGGCCACACAGTTAATAACTATCAGAGGTGAGAATTAAATACAAGTTTTCCTGACTTTGAGGCCAATTCTCTATCACACTGTCTCTTTTACATTTAAAAAAGTTATTAAATAACAATAATATTACACCTTGTTGTTCTGTGGCAGCTTCTCTGCAGGATGCTACAAAACCTCACAGTTTTTCCATGGGTATAAACTCAGGCATGAGGGGAGACCTTGGAATAAAGATTCCTATCATGCATGCTAAATCTCAGGCTAACCCTCCAAATCTTGGTTCTCATTACCACCTGTGAGACCTTGACAGAATGGAAGGAGCACTGGTTCTGGAGTCTGAAGACCTGGGTTCAAATGCTGCTACTAGTGCCATAAAGATACATGCTTTTTTATATTTTCTGAGATTCAAACCTTGGTCATCTGACACCAAATTCAGAGCTCTAGCCATTAAACCAAATTGCTCCTCCCTGTTTTATGTTTGAAGCACCAGCAAGGCAGTTAATTGGAAATGTGACTACAGGCTGAGGAAGACAAGGGTTATAGGTTTGGAAGTCGTCCCTATTGGGAAGGTATTTGAAGCAATGGTGGCTGTAGAATGTAGAAGCCAGAGAAAATAGTAGAATATGTAGTAAGCTCTTAGGGCAGAGAGAAAATGCAGAGCTCCAAGGACCCAACCTCGGGGAATGTCTATACAGGTTGGGAGGAGAATGAGCAAGCAAAAGAAAGGGAACTCTACCCATAGAACCCTACAGAGACCTAATGCCTACTTTGGAAAAGTTGAAAGGGCTGTGCTGCTGGGTATTTCCTCATTTGTTAGGTCTAATTTGCATTTCAAGCCCTTGGCTAAGTTATTTCCCAAGGAAACCTGTGTGGAAATAATTCCACTATTGTATTTTGACTAGTAATGAGCCCCAGCATCTGGACCTCAGAATGGAATTGACCCCAGGCTTGTAGCTGGCTATAGCAGCCAGGGTCTTTGCTTTTCCTGTGGGAAACAAAGCTTTTGGAAGGAAATAAAAGCCAGAATAATGCAGAAAACAGAGGCCTGATACCAGAACAATCTATTAAAGAGAATAATATGGTCTAGGAAGCAGGCTTCAATCCTCATTTCCACTATAAGACCTGTATGACCTTAGACAAGACATTTAACATTTCCCACTTTGACATTCCTTCTCTGGAAGGAGAGATACTACTATCTGTCCTGTCTACCTCACTGGACTTTTGTGAAAGGAAAGAGAATATAGTCCTTTGGATCTGGAGTCAAGAGGACTTGAGTTCAAATCCCACTTCTGACACTGCATGACCTTGGGGAAGTCCCTTAACATAACTGGACCTCAATAGCTTCATTTGTAATATGGGGGAAGGGGTGTGCTTTTATTAAAATAGGTCATGAGGGTTTATCTTTAGTAAATATTTATCATCGTTTGGCTCAGAGTCAAAGCAGATACACCCAAGTCCTAGGGGAAGTGGTTTACGTGGCACACTACAGGGTAAAAATAGAAAGAAAAAGCAACCAGTTTTGGGGTGCTAGTTCATAGAAAAGAGCTTTAGATGGAACTACTAGAGTTAAAAATTGGTTTGGGGATCATACTGTCTATCATATTAATGCAGGCAGCGTTGTAGTCTGGAAAGGGAGTCAAGAAAATTTGAGTTTGAATCCTGTCTCATAGCTTACCAGTCCTGTTACCCTCAACAACTCACCTAGCCTCTCTGAGCATCAGGTTCCTTATCTGTAAAATGGAGATTAAAAGCATCTACCTCACAGAATTGTTGTGAAGAACAGACATAAAGCTTTTTGCAAACTTTAAGGTGTCATAAAAATGCTAGCTATTCTTATCATAAAATTATAGATAGAGAGCAGACAGAGAAGGTAGAGACAAAATAGTCCAACCCCTTCATCTTATGGCAAAAAAGAAAGTAGCTCTGGTTCCCAAAGGCTCCTTGTGAAAACACTGGCTCAGGGAGGGTCAAGCTGTGTAAAACCTTGCCTCATTTCAAGGCTTTCTTTCTTCTCATCAGTCTCAGGGTTGTCTCTTTTTCCTCTTTATTCCTTGCCTTCTCTGTCTCTTTTTATTATGTCTCCCCTATCTCAGCTGGATATCTGTTCTATTTTGCCCTCCAGGTTTCTACTCACCACTCAGAGGTGGAGGTAGCACATTTGAAATCAATCTCCCTTAAGTGGTGACTCTCCCCCAGCCTTCTTTCTTCTTCTTAGCACAACCATAATCCATATACATTTGCACAATAACTTTTCATTTATTTCCCACTGACTACATTCTTCTTCTGGAAGGTTTTACATGAGTACATTGACAGTTCTCTCTCTCCTTGCCTGTTTTTCTTTCTCCTCTCTTCTTTTCTCCTCTTCTCTTCTGCCCTTCCTTCTTTCCTTCCCTCTCTTTTTTCCTCCAGACTAAGGAATCATTGGAAAACACAGTTCTTTCAGGTAAAATGCATCAGATTTCAATGTTTGTCTAATTAAGCAAGTTATACCCTTTTGACTTACTTTGATCTGTTGGAGATATAATCATGGATTCTTCAGATCTTATACTTAGAAAGGAATTTAGTCCTTCAAGCCTCTTCCCCCGCACTCTGTCCGTCACACGGCTGCCAAAATGATTTTCCTAAAGCCCAGGCCTGACCATGTCATTCTCCTATTCAATAAACTCCAATGTTTTCCTATTATTTCCAGGATCAAATACAAATGCCTCTATTTGTCATCATAAATCCTTCATAACCTGACCCCAATTTCCTTACTGCACAATACTCCTTTCTGAACACTCTCTTGTCTAGCCAAACTGGCCTTCTTTCTGTTTCTCATACATGGACCACCTAGTCCTATACCTGGGATGTAATCCCTCCTCACGTCTTTTTCTGTGAATTCTTAGTTTCTCTCAAGGCTCATTTCAATACAGTCTTTTACATGAAACTTTTCTTGATATCCCTATCTGCTAACCACCTTCCCCTCAAAATCATCTTGTGTCTAATCTGTATGTAATTTGTAAACATTCAATCTCTCTCCTTTGGATGGACTATAATCTCATTGAGGGTAGAGACTGTTTTTGATTTTATCTTTACATCCCCAGAATCTAGCCCCCTGCCCTACACAGAATAGGCTCTTAAATGCTTAGTGATGAATGAATGGATGCATGTGTAAAATTTAACAACCCATGTGTAATGCAGGGATCTCTTTTGTAACATACCTTATAGATCAACATCCAGCCTTTCCCCCTAAATACTGTAAAATCCTTGAACAGAAGGGGCTATCTCTATTTTTTTGTCTTTGTCTGTGCCACCTGGCCGTCCCTTGAGTTTGTTTTAACATGTACAGTGATGATGTCCCAGGAAGGCTGCTGGCAGTTGTCCTAAACCTAGGTATCAGAATAGTGTAAATGACTGACCCAACACAAAAAAGGGGAGTAGAAAAGCAGGTTTACTTAGGTTTGTGAGGATAGAGTTGTCAAATAGTGTCCAAGAATTCATGCTGATAATTATGGTTCTGTTGAGAGTTGATCTTTTCTGCACAGAGATGCTCAGAATGGTCGCTCTGGTCACCACAATGAGGTAGACATCTGAGAAAGATGGGGTCCTTGTCACTGAATGCTTCTTATATGCTCATGTGGATGCCCAAGATTATATTACCTGTGCAAAACCTTCCATTATAAGGGGCGGCCAGGTGGCTCAGAGAGTAAGAGAACCGGCTCCAGTGTCGGAATGACCTGGGATTGAATCCTGGCTCAGATACTTAGCACCACACCCAGAAATAATTGGCCGTGTAACCTTGAGCAAGTTACTTACCGATTGCTTTAAAATAAAAACCTTCCCTTATAAATGATACAAATAAAGCTCTTTGCTCTACCTGCCTGCATGACAGAGTCTACTGGCCAATAACCTGCCCTACTTCCCACCTGACTTGTAATTCTGGAATATGCAGCCTAGGGACTTCCCTCTTGTAATTGTGTGTGTCCCACAGGGCCTGTTCTCCCCACATTATGTGTATAGATCTGCTTATAGCTATAGCCTACCACAGATGAGGAACTCACCATTTTGAAAGGAAGAGGAAAATTCTTCCTTCTGTTAAGCCAAACCTAACTCTACCTCCCTATAATTTCCAGCCATTAGTCCTAATTATGCTCTATGGAACACAGAAAACATATACTCCTTTTTTCCAAATGACAGCTCTTTAGCTATGTGAAGAGCTGTCTTACCCTTTCAAAATCTTCTGTCATCCTAGCTAAATATCTCCAGTTCCTTCCACCATTCTGCACATTAAATATGCTAGTCCTCAGATACCCTGAATACCCCACAGCATCATGGTCCTTCTCCAGACACTCTTTTTGCTTGGCTGAAAACTCCCATTGTCTTCATGTTAAAGGGATCCTCACAAGCCTGCCCTCTCCCCAAAATAGCCCATATTACACAACTACCTTTTTCCTCACTCCATCTCCTTCCATATCAACACTCCTATAACCTTAATATGGAATATTTTCTTTTATTTTTTCCCTTTCTCTCTTCCCTTCCTTAAGAGTTTTCCTTTTGACCGCTGCCTCCCTCAGTATTCCCTCCTTATCAGCCCCCCTCCCTTTTCTTACCCTTTCCCCTTACTACTTCTTCCCTCCCTTCTAACCACCAGCCCCCCCCCCCCCCCCCCTTCATAGCCCTTCCCCCCCCCCCCCCCCCCAAGGCATGATAGATTTTTTTTTTTTTTTTTTTTTTTTTTTTAATTTTTGGAGGGCAGCTGGGGTTCAGATTTGAACTCAGGTTGTCTTAACTCCAGGACCAGTGCTCTATTCACGGAGCACTGAGCCACCCAACAGCCCTAGGTATGGTAGATTTTTATGCTTAATGTAGTATGTTTTTTCTTCCTTGAACCAAGATTGATGAGAATAGATCTCAGACAATACTCCTCTCCCTCCCCTCTTTCCCTCTATTATGATAGGTTTTATGTCTCTTCTCAATAGAGTCCTATACTTAACTGATTATGTTATTCCCTTCTTACACCAGGACCAATGAGGGTGAAGTTCATATAATGTTCATCTCCCTCCCTTCTTTCCCTCTACTATCATATGTTTTTAAGCCTCTTTGTATGGCATAATTTACCCTCTTCTGCTTTGTTTTTTCCTCTTCTTCCATTACAATCCCTTTCCACCCCTTAATAAGGCTTTTTATCATTTTGTTTAATTTATGCCCACCCCCTCTATTTATCTTTATCCCTTTTAAATGTCGTGATAAGTATGCAATTCTCAATATTAACAGGTATCAGCTTCCCATATAGATATGTAAACAGTTTGCTCTTATTAAATAACAAGCTGTGTGTGTGTGTGTGTGTGTGTGTGTGTGTGTTTTCCCTATTTACCTTCTATGTCTCTCTTGAGTCTTGTAATTGGAGATTGAATTTTCCATTGAGCTCTGGATTTTTCATCAGGAAGGTCTGGAAGTCCCTTATATCATTGAATGACCATCTGCTTGCCTGAAAGATTATGCTTAGTTTCACTGGATAGCTGATCATTGGTTGTAACCTGAGCTCTTTTGCCTTGCGAAATATCATATTCCAGTCCCTCCAATCTTTCAATGTAAAAGCTGCCAGATCCTGTGCGATCCTCACTGTGGTTCCATAATATTTAAATTGTTTCTTTCTGGGTGCTTGCAGTATTTTCTCCTTTACCAGATAGTTCAGGAATTTGGCTACAACATTTCGCGGAGTTTTCAATTTGGGATCTCTTTCAGGAGGTGCCCCATGGATTCTCTTGATTTCTATTTTATCTCTGGTTCTAAGATCTCATAGCAGTTTTCCTTGATGAGCTCTTGGAAGATGTTGTCCAGGCTTTTTTTTTATCATGATTTTCTGGTAGACCAATAATTCTTAGATTATCTCTCCGGGATCTCTTTTCCAAGTCAGTAATTTTTCCATTGAGATATTTTACCTCTTTTTCTAATTTTTCATTCTTAATGTTTTGTTTGACTGATTCTTGGCACCTTATAGAGTCATTAGCTTCAATTTGGTTGATTCTAATTTTTAGCAGATTATTTTCCTCATTTAGTTTTTAAAGCTCCTTTTCCAAATGTTCTAATTTCATTTTTAAGTATTTATTTTCTCCAGTTAGATTTTGATCCTTTTTCCATTTCACACATTTTTCTTTTTAAGGAGCTGCTTTCTTCACTGAAATGTTTTACTATTTTCACAATTTTTATTTTAAAAGAATTAGTCATTTTATCTTCTACCTTTCTAATTTGGTTTTCAAAGTCCTTCTTGAGCTCTTCTAAGAATGCTTTCTGGGCTTGAGACTAGTTCATATTCTCTGTTGATGCTTCAGCTGTGGGTGTGGAATCAATGCTGTCTCCTTCTGAATTTGGTTCCTCCCTCTAGCAATAATAGGATTCTAGAGTCCTTGTCTTTGAAATCTGTCTTTTTATGAATTTTGAGGCAGGGCCTTAGCCACACCCTTCCTCTAGGGCTCCCAAGCCTTCACTATTTTAAAATTTTGCTCTGGGGCAATAATTTATGTGTTTTCAGGGTCAGAGGGGAGGATTGGAACAGCTGAGGTTCACTCTGCCACCCTGGTCCCTGGAAGTTCAGCTAGGTGCTTTTTAAATTTCCAGGCTATGGGTTGATAGTCCTAGGAGTAGCTGCTGCCACTGCCACGGGCCCTGCATTTGTCTCTTACCCAGCTCTGACAGATCCCAGCCCTGCAGTGATAGGCCTGGGAATGGCCGTTGCAGTTGGTGGATCAACTTGCCGCCATGCTGTCCACTCCAATATGGAATATTTTCATTAGATTTCTCTCCTAACACCAGGTACTATGGTAGAAACAGTTTATATCTCTTCCCTCACCCATCTTCTCTCTTTATATCTTCCAAGATTATTTGCTAATCCAAATGATGCTCTTCTGGATGGAATTTCAGGCAGTTTACTAGAGATTTTAGGAGTCATTGAACTCTGTGAGTCCTCAAGAGTTACAGCTGGAATTAAGAGACCTTATATAGGTCCCAGATCTGCCATAGACAACTTATTTGTATTACACTTAGGCTACACTTGAAGTCTTATTCTCTTCAACTATAAAATGAAGAGGTTGAACTAGATGACCTTGGAAGACCCTTCTGCTTCAAGATCATGTTCATTCATTTGTCCTGTGTTTTTGAAGAGGACCAATGATATCAGAGAGTAATGTCTTGACTTATACATGAATTGGATTTAAGTGAGACAGAGTTGTACAATCATCAGCCTTACTCTCTCTTCCAGAGACATCTAAGTACAGTGGCAAGACAAGTCAGGATGATTGGTGATGGCAGAGGAGCAGTAGATGATCTAGGTGTCTTTGATATATGACAAAGCTCTAGGCTTTCTATAGTGCCTGCTTCATCTACCTTCATGGCTATTGGAAAAATATTGTTCTCATCTACCTATTCTTTTGGGGAAGTCTTCATGTTCTTGGGGTACACATCTCCTTACCTCATTGATGAGTTTGAGGCCTGTCACTTACCTTCAACCTGGTTTGGCCTATCTTCTGAGAATCACAGGGAGTTGTTACTGTGCATGCTACAGCTTCTTGGAGCCCTAGGTGAGAGTTAGGTGACAGGTGAACATTAAAGGTGGATGAGCAGCCCTGAAAACCACTTGGTAAACCCTCACACCAGAGGTGTTAATCCTTATAAGCCTCATCTATCCCAGTTTAAAATCTATGTTTTTCTTGGATTCTTCTGAATTAAGAAATGAGGATTTCTTAAAGAATAATTTCTTGATTTTCTCAGTTCCCTATTTTCTATCGCCAATCCAGTTGACTACACTGGATTTAGCCCTGTGAAAGTAACATTAATTGCAGTCACTTATAACTAAATGTATAACTAATTACCATGCAACACAATAATGGCTGCACATATCAGTAGATATATATCAAATGAACTTTGTTGTAAAAACTTGAAAAAAAAATGAGGGAATATTGTTGGAGATTTGAGAATCATGATTGACAAACATGCCACAGCTCAATTTATGGGAACAAACTGGTTGGAGGAAGTATTCTTATGTTCAGGAATCACTGAGGTGGTTCACTGGATAGAGCTCTAGACCTGGATTCAGGAAGACCTGAGTTTTAATCTGACCTCAGACACTTGCTATTTGTGTGACCCTGGACAAGTCACTTAACCTCTCTTTGCCTTAATCTACTGGAGAAGGAAATGTCAAAGCATTGCAATATCTTTGCCCAAACAACAACAACAACAATAATCATTGACAGTATATAGTCCATGGAATCATGAAGATTCAGGTATGACTTGATGACTGAATATCAACAATATCCCTATGTTTAGAGTGTTGTTCAAAAATGTGTTTGCAAAGCAAATTAAAAGATAAGACAGCATTTTAGGACCATAGAATCTAGAGACAAAAGGGAGTTTAGAAGTTACCTACAAATGACAAGATATAGATATGATAAAGATATAGAGCAGGAAGAGACTTTAGTTTTTATTTAATCCAGGGGTTCTTTGGTTTATATATATACATACATACATATATATACATATATATGTGTGTATATATATATATATATATATCACCCCTTTGGCGGTCTTGTGATACCTAGGGAATCCTTCTCAGAATGATATTTTTAAATACATAAAACAAAATACATAGAATAACAAAGGAAATTAATCATATTGAAATCCAAAGACCCCAGGTTAAGAACTCCTGATCTAGTTCAATCCATGCATATTGTAGGTGGGGAACCAAGACCTGGAGATGTTAAATATCTTGACCATGGTCAGATTGGGAGTAAGTGGAAGGACAAGTTGCCATATTCACTCACCTGGCCCCATGTTTCTATTTATTTTATTATTTATTGTTATGTGCATGACTTTATTATTTCCTCATCTTTGGTACATGAGTATTCTAAGATAGGAGTATGCAGGCAAACTGGTGAAAATCCAGAGGTCCTTCCAGCAGCTAGAGGTAATAGCAATGACCACCAGAGATTATCAGTGGCTAATAACATAAGAAGCACCTATAGACAGATGCGTAAAGACAAGACGACGGCTTTGGAAAACATGACCTTTACAAAAAAAAAATACTGACTATAGACTTTTGTAAGGCACCAATCCTCAGAGTCCAGCAGAGAGCTTCACCTAAAGGCAGGAATCAGAAAGCACCCTTTACCACACTTGTTCTTCACATATATACCTCACTATCATTTTAAGTTGGAGCCCATTCTTCCTAAGACTCTCATGTATACAAGGGGAGAACATGCCTTGGGAGAATGTTTTTGTCACTATCATTTTTACTATAACTTTTTCTAAAAGCTAATTGATATCTACTTTTTGACTGATAATGGGGAGAGCACCAGTGGGGGCTTATAAGTAGCGATATTATAAATCCCTAACCCTTCAGAGTTAGTCCTAAAACCCTTGGAGAGAGGTATTAGAGAACTGACTCTTTAAGGAACAAAACCTACTAGTGTAAATGGGTGTTGGGCAGGTGACCCCAACAGGGGTATAACATGTTTCATTCTACATCTCTAATTCATTACCTCTCTGCCTGGCTAAAAGATTGTAGCCAAGTTTCCTTTATCACATGACTTTATAGGAATTTTATAGTTTATAGGAATGATGGATGTGATTGGATTTATAATTTTATTGTCATTGGGAATTCCTAGCTGAAGAAACTTCCTTTAGCAACATAGATCAGCAACATAATAGTGTTGGAACTTTGCCTAGAGAATTCTTAGAGATTTGACTAGAGGATTTATAAGTTAGATGACTTGTTCAGGACTACACTGTCAATATGTGTCAGAACTATGATTTGAAATCAGGTCTTCTTGACTTTGAGGCCAACTCTCTATCCCTTATATCACACTGCCTTTTGTATTAAACTAATTATTTCTTAAAATTAATTTAATTTATTAAAAAATTTTAACAAAAAAATCAATAACCTATGCTTTCAGAAATGTTAAAAATATTAAAACACATGCTTACCTGTATAATCATTCAAGATTACTTTTTGTGGTTTTCTGCTTGACTGTTTTGAGAGATTCTATCTTCATTTGGAGGGGGGAGTTGGTTTGTTTAGTCAAACTTAAACAACAACAATAACAATAACAACAAAAGATAGGATGATTTAAAAACTCATATATTCCAAGGATAGACTCAATTAGTTGATTTAAAAAAAAGAAAAAGTAAGTTTTATCCAAAAAGTCCTTGAAAATGAAGACAACAAAATCTGTTATTCAGCAGGTTCATTTCTCTCATAGTCATGAGGAAATCCTGGGTTGTTATTTAAGCAATCAACAAATGTTGATTTGGTTCCCCAAAGAGATATAGTAAATCATATATTATGATCTACATATTTCTAGTTTGCTAAAAAGAAAACAAAAACAGATTTTGCAGCTACTCAGAATAATTTTGTTGCCTCCTATCACTTAGGGTTTTGTATTCACTAAGTACTTCACAGTTTACTAGCTAATGTTCACGTGATCCCTGAAATAGAGACAGTCAAATGTATGGCTATCTTCATTTGTTAAATTAGGTATGAAGGAAGGCAGGGGAGGCCTAATGGTACTCAAGTGACATTTAGGGTTACACAGGACTCTGAAGTCTTAAAACTATAGCTTTTAGAGTAGGAAGGGAACACTGAGATCATCTCATTCCACTAACTCACTTTACAGATGAACCCTGAGAACCACAGAGGTGAAATAAGTTGCTCCAAGAGGCAACTAGGGGATGCAGTGGATGGAGCACTGGGCTTGGAGTCAGGAAGACCTGAGTTCAAATCTAACCCCCGATACTAGCTGTGTGACCCCTGTTTACCTCAGTTTCCTCATCTGCAAAATAATGATAATAATAACACCTACCTCCCAGTTGTTATAAGTATCAAATGAAATAACACTTGTAAAGGACTCAGCACAGTGTCTAGCACACAGCAGGCTGTTGTTCCTTCCTTCCAAGGTCAGATCTAAGAAGAAAACCCAAGGCCCTCTGACCTCAAGTCCAGTGCTGTTTCCATTATACTCTACTGATGTAATTCTGATCATATTCTTTTATGACTTCTTTAAGTGGTATATTTTGTGATTAATAACCATATCAGCATATTTGTAGTTACCATAGGCATTGTGAATACTGCATTTTTGATACAGTAAGTCAAAAAGACCCTTCTCCATCCTTGAGCTCATCAATATCTGCTAGTAGATTATGCTTCAATTATCCAAGGACTAGCCCAGTAAACCTCAGATAGGCTTTTCATGACTTTAGCCAGAGAGTGATGAGTAATTCAGTTTAACGTAGTCATGAAAACTGCTTGCTAAGCAACAGAGGAAAGACTAACTACAGCTGTGGAGTAAGTATTCACACAAATAGAATCATAGATCTGTCAAGTATGGAGATAAATTATTAGGGACTACCTCATATTTGGAACTGTTATCTTCTATTAGTCCAATGGATCCTAAACTTTGTTGAGTTTGAGAGCCTCTACAATCTGCATGGCCTTAAAGAAGTCTCTTAACCTTGTCTTTAAGATGAAGGGGTTGGACTAAATCTGGAGTTCTTAACCTTTTTGTGTCATGGTCCCTTCTGGCAGAATAATGTTTTTAAATATTTAAATTTTAATTATAATATTTATAATATATAACATAATTATAAAATATATAATATAATTTTATAATATGATAAAATTAAATATTTAAAATAAAATATACAAAGGATACCAAAAGTTAGTAATTATATATATATATATATATATACATATACATATATACATACACTTTTCCCCACCAAATTCACAGATCCTTTGAAATCTATTAACGTATCTGTTGGGCATCGATGTACCCCAAGTTAATGGCTATTGGACTAAATAATCTGTAAGGTTATTTGCAGCTTGATTCCTAAAAATTCTCTGTTTCCTTTTTAGTTTGGTATATTAATCAGGTTAAGATGAGCACAATGTGATGAAGGGAGATACAACTTGTCTTAAATTTGATGCATATCACCGAGGTATCAAGCAGTTCTTTCAAAGTTAACAAATCCATGAATTTAATCCATTGGAGAATAATTATAATTGGATAACCAAGGTAGAATAATACAGTTGAGCAGATAATGAAATGAACAATGTGTAACCCACTCCAAGGGTAATATTGTATGGATTATGCTTTGATTCAATATTAAATGAATATTTTTAATGCATATGATAGTTTTAGAAATTTACCCGTGAGGTTTCCCTGTAGCAAAAAGGAAACTTTGGTCTCTGTGTTTTATAAGGATTATAAGGACTTTTATCCCCTAGTCTGTGACATAAGTCACTTGTTTTAAAAGAATAATTTCTCAGTAATAACAAATTAACCTCCATTTTTTTTAACAAAGTAACTAGACAGGTATATGCTATAAATTGTTAACTAGATTTTATTAAAGCATTTGACAAAGCTAGTCTTGTGGATAAAATAGAGAAACATGGGTTTAGATAATAATATGGTTTAATGGATTTGAAACTAGCTGAATGAAAGTGCCAAAGGAATAGTCAGCTTAGAAACTTGATGCTTATTTGGAAGGTGGCCCCTGGTAGAATGCCCCAGGGATCAGTCCTTACCCTTTGCTCTTTCATATTTTTATCAGTAACTTACATAAAGGGATAGGTGGCATGCCTACCAAATTTTCAGATTGCAAAAAGCTGGGAGGAAGAAATGACTCGTAGGATGATAGATTCAGGATATAAAAAGATCTCAACAGGATAAAATGTTGGACCAAATCTAATAAGGAGAAATTTAATAGGGATAAAAATAAAGTCTTATACTTGATTTAAAAAATTAAATTAATAAATATTGTTGAGGTATGTCTAGATAGCAGTTCATCTGGAAAAAACAAAACCTGAGATGTTAATGGATTGAAAGCTCAACCAATACATATTAATGTTGTAGCCCAGTAGCCAAAAAAGCTTATACAATCTTAGGTAGAATTGACAGGTTAGGTGTCCAGGGAGTGGGCAGAAAGAGCCCTTCTGTACTTCACCTTGGTCACACCACATTTATAGTGTTGGGGTTCTGTGACAGGCAACACTTTTTAGGATGAGCGTTGATAAACTGGAGAATGTCCAGGGGAGGATAGCTTTAGGAAGGGCTTTGAGATAATGCCATAAGACGATCTTTTTGGAAGAAATTGGGCTATTTAGCCTGGAGAAGATACAAGGACATGGTAGCTGCTTTCAAGTATGGGAAAAGCTACCATATGTAAGAGAGGGATTAATTTATTCTGCTTGGCCTCAGACAGCACAACTAGGAACAATGAACGCTTTGATGTAGGAAGGCAGATTTTAATTTGACTACAGGAAAAACTTCCTAATAATTAGAAGTACTTAAAAGTAGAACAGGTTTGGGAGGTAGTAGGTCTCCCCTCAGTAGAGATCTTCAGGCAACATCTGGAAGATCACTTTTCAAGTGTATTTTATTTATTCATCTATCCATTTATTTATTTGAGGCAATTGGGGTTAAGTGACTTGCCCAAGGTCACACCGCTAATAAGTGTTAAGTGTCTGAGGCCTGATTTGAGCTCAGGTCCTCCTGACTCCAGGGCCATTGCTCTCTTCACTGCACCACCTAGCCACCCACATGTGAAATACTTCGTAGACTTTAAAGTGCCATATAAATGCTAGCTATTATTATGACTTTGTAATTGTTATTATTGTTATTAAGTGACTTTCCCAAGATCCTATAGTTATAACTTGTCAAAACCAGAATCTGAATCCAGGTCCCTAACTTCAACTCCAAGGTTCTTCTATGACCCCACAGTGACTTTCTGTAACTACAGTGGGATAGCTGGGGATTTATCCCAGAGCTTTGAAATTAGGACTGAAAGCCCTTGAAGGTAGAAACAACACAGTTTACTTGGCAATGAATTCACAAAAATAACTGATTAAAATAGGAAGCTATCAGATATCAGATTGGTGAGTTTCTTCCCCTGTCCTGCCCAATTCTCTATGTAGGGAGCTGCTCTCCAGAACCTGACCCCAAAACAAAAATTTCTAGCTTTCTATTTAGGCTTCTAACAAGTCTACTCTTTGAAAAGCTTGATAACTCTAACTATTTAGGGGTAGTCTTGGAAGCTAAGCATTTCTTTATTAGCCATGATCTGTTAATCAGTATTTTCTAAGAGTAATAAAATATTGCCTTGTAAACACCATGGTTTCACAATCTTAAAGTCACTAATTCCAAAGAAATTAAATTGGGTTTACAGTAAATCCATGATTACCACATAATCGGTAGAGTCTAAATGATGGTGTACTTAATTGTAGAATTGCATGTAAAATAGAGAAGGTCGATTAGGTGCTTGTTTGTGGTCTAGAATAGAAAGGGGCACTGAGCCTTTGTGTTGCTTAAAGAACTGGGCAGGCTTAGAAAAATTAAGTAGAAAATGCTTCATTTTAATTATGATACAAAAATGCCTGATTCTTCTGCCAGATGTCTAAAAAAGTTCTTTAAAACCTATTACAGAATTCTATGCTTTATATTCTTTGTTTCCCCCTCCAATAATAAATCAAAATCTGTTAAAAGTTTTAAAAGTCATCTGAATTTTTTTGATTCTGGGAGTGGGGGCAATCAGGGAGACTTGCTTTTAGCTTCTAATCTGTCTAAGCATCCCTTATTTAGTCTTATATCATATATATATATATATATATATATATATATATATATATATATCTCACATATATTATATCATATCATTCAGTAAGGTATGGGCAGCATTATATAACAGTGAACTGCTAGAGACCTGGAAAATGTGTATTCTACTCAAATGAAAAGGACCACGGTCATAACTAGCCCAGGGTAACTATGACTTTGGTCCAGAATGCCAACATCTGTGGGGCAGGGACATTTTTCCCTCCAGGGCAATTGACACTCTGTGTCTCCTCATATTTTCCATTGGCCACTGCTGCTGCCTGATGCAAAAACCATAGGTCAACAACCCCAGGGTCTCATTGAAATGCCCATCTCCTATAACCCTTGCAGGGATAGAAGCTAGATTTTTTGGGATAGAGGTCATTGGCCCAATCCCACCCTTCATCAGACTGTCCTCCTCTGTGCCACTATGGACCTACTTCTCCCTCCCAAATGAAGCTGCTATAGTTCACATCCTAGTTAGACTTCTAGAAAGGATTTAGAGATGGATCCAAGTATTTGCCACAACCAAATGTTTCCTTTAAGACAGCAGTTCTGAATCTGGGGTCCATGAACTTTTCAAAAAAGTGTGTTGTAGGGGCAGCTAGGTGGTGCAGGGAATAGAGCAATGGCCCTGGAGTCAGGAGGACCTGAGTTCAAATTTGACCTCAGACACTTTACACTTACTAGCTGCGTGACCTTGGGCAAGTTACTTAACCCCAATTGCCCTGCCCCCCTCCAAAAAGCAAAAAAAAAAAAAAAAGCGTGTATTTTGATAACAATATTTCAATATAATTAGTGCATTTTATAATCCTATGTACTTTATGTAATTAAAAACATTATTCCAAAAGAGGGGCCATAGACTTCCCCAGTCTGCCCAAAGAGTCCTGAGACACAAAAAAGAAAGCGCTTAATTTCTCTATAGTTATCCCAGATGACAGCCCCCTGCATCTGATACCCCTATGGGTCTTTACTACATGGCCAAGTAGAGTTCCTCAAAGGACCAATCATGAGCTTATAAAAGATTGCCCACAAACTCAGTCATGTGCACCCTGGAAAATTAGCATTGTCAAATCTTTAAAGCTAATAAAAAATCAGAGCCTTGCTAATAAGGAGTGACATCAGGAGTTGAGTTTTGCTTTATATAAGTCTTGAATTGCCTTACTGACATACACTCAACATGCAACTTTCATACAGATACTAGTATTTCTATCAACATTGAATACTAGCAGAAGACTACAAAATCTATAAACTAGGAGTGCCCCCTTCATTTAGAAGCACCAGAAGGAGGCCCTAGAAGCTTTCATATTTTCCATACTCTTCACCCATCTTAGATATGGTCAACTGTAACATAATGTTCAATAACCCCAGTTAGGTTATGCAAGAATTGTGGATTCAGTTTTCCTTTCACTTTTCAATAAAACAAAGGTAATATTAACCTATCTCTCTAAAATGATCTGTTCACATAACTATCCATTTTGAAAATGTTCTGAATGTTGGGGAATAAGTGGGACAACCCGATCAATGTCTACAATTTTTAGAATTAGCTCAATGAACCTAGAACAAAGGTCACATAATTAGTAAGTATGAGATCCCAGATCCCAAACCAGGTTTTCTTGGGATTCTAAGACTTTTGTACTTTAAACTATACCAGCTGTCTATAAAAGTAATAGGATTTGAGAAGACGGATGAGTGTGTACTTGAATAGCGCCAGAATCTTAGAGTCATTAAATAGGAAGTATGTATGGCTGGAATGATGAAATCAGAATTAAGGCAAATTGCTAATACTCGAGTTAAACAAGTACTGATATATGAATGGAAAGGAATGTTATTATATCATAAGAAATGATGAAGTGGACAAGTAAAGAGGAAACTGGGAAGATCTCTATGAACTAGAACGGAACTAGGAGAAAAATTTATACAATGATAACATTATAGAGAAAAACAACTTTAGAAAGTGTTAGAACTCTGATCAATGTAATAAGAAACCATGAGTATTAAACAAGATAAAACATACCACTTACCTCCTAACAGAGAAGTGATTAGCTTAAAGGTGAGAAAGACATGAGACATGGGGAGGTTTATTTTGCCTGACTACGTAGATAAATATAGAGGGACTAATTAAATTTTTTTCTTTATTTCTTAGGCGGGATATTGGAAGGGGCAGATTAATTTAAAAAATACTTGTTAGTTGAAAAATTTTTTAAATTGAACATTAAATAAAAATAATTATTTTGAGAAGGGGTCCATAGGCTTCTACAAACTGCCAAAGGGGTCCAGGATGTGGGGGGAAAAAGGTTTAGGATCTCTGCTCTAGACCATAAAAGAATCAAAAGAAAGACTCTAGCATCCAAGGGATCTTTAATGGAGAATTTACTGAAGGACATATATAAGAATTACACAGGAAGAAAGGACACACAAGGCTGGTGATCTGCATCAGTTGAGGAATTATTTACGACATTAGTACCTGCAATAATGAAATCACAGATCTAGCAAAATGTCAAAAGAGTTTTCTATGCAATATTGTGATTATTTTAATTATTCTTCGTGGGGTGGGTTTTGATCCTATGCTATTTTTGTGGGATACAAAGTCAAAGTTGTTTCCTTCTGGACCAGTTAGAGAACCAAGTCATTTGACCTGACAATGTAAATGGTATTTATATGGTTAAAAAAATTCTATATACTGTCCTTAAGATCATAGAATTGAGAGCCAGTAGAATCCTTAAAGGTCACTGAGACCCACCTCCATATTTTACAGATAAGGAAACTCAGGCACTCAGTGGAGAAGTGATTTACCCAAGATCTCTTGAAAAAAAAAAGTAGAGCAACTAGGATTTTAGCTCAGACCTTGATTTGAAATAAAAAAATTTTAAAAACCAAACAACTTTGTACTATACCACTTTCTGTTCTTCCTAAAAGTTATTCAGATTATTGGGAGAGCTAAATAAAATCGGTTCCATTTAGATGAATAATAACACTGGTATAACATACTTGCTCACACTGGAATACTAAATATTTGAAGCTTCAGATTTTGGCCCAATGACTTTAATTTCATTTTTAACCATGGTGGGTATTACTTCATGTTTACTTTGAAGTGGTTGACTTCTCTCATAACACACCTAAACATTTTTGTTACGAATCAAGAAGTTGTCATGAAATATTCCTTTGACCGTATAGAGAAGCACTACCAGGTCTTCCTTTCTCTCACAAAACACTGAACTATGTTTCAGAAAAGTTACTTTCCCCTTGAATTTCTTAGAGCAAAAGTATAGACTTTTCCTTATTCTTTAACAGTTGGAAAATGGGAGTGGCTAGGTGGCTCAGTGAATAGAGCACTGGCCCTGGAGTCAGGAGGACCTGAGTTGAAATTTGGCTTCAGACACTTAACACTTAGTAGCCGTGTGACCTTGGGCAACTCACTTAACCCCAATTGCCAAGCCTTCCCCCCTCCAAAATAAAAAGCAAAAAAAAGTTGGAAAACGGAAAATACAGTTACTGAAAAACTGATTCTATAGCCATTCCCCAAATATATAAATTATGAAAGGACAGAAAGCAGCCTGTTAAAGTGAGGGAAAAAAGCTAAGTCCAAATCCCAAATGTTAATTATTCCTTGTGTTACCTCAGGCAATACACTTAATGATCCAGAGCCTCAGATTCCTCCATCTGTAAAATGAAGGAGTTGGGACTAAACAGCCTCTGAGAACGCTTCAAACTCTGGATTTATGATTAATATCACTTGACCTCTTTGAGCCTTAGTTTCTTCAAGTGACTAGGAAGATTCAGTAAATTGTAAAACACTGTCTAGTAAAGAAAGCACACCTCAAAAGACTGGTGGGAAATAGACCAAAGAGAAGGACCATGAAGATATTGGCCATCCTGCAATATCCAAAGCATAAGTTCTTCCTTCATTCCTCTACCCTTTCCACACATAGATGTGTTCCAGGAATGTTTCTCTCTACAAGTGTGTCTTGATTAGGTATGTTCCCAATGTGTCTATGCTCTGTAATCAATCAATTATTTAAGTACCTACTTTACAGCCAAGCACTAAGTTAAGCACTAAGACTACAAAGAAGGGGGGGAGGGAAATTGCCTGTTTTCAAGGAGTTTACAATCTATTGGGGGAGACAAGCTACAAATAAATGTGTGCAAACAAGATGTATGTAGGATAAATTGGGTAGGAGGCAAGGTGGGGTTATATTCTCAGGATGACAGTACTAAGGTTAAGGAAAATCAGAAAAAAATTTCATGTATAACATGGGAATTTAGTTGAGACTTAAAGGAAGCCATGAGGTAGAAATGAAGAGGGAAAGAATTCCAAGCAGGGGGGCCAATGAAAATTTAGAGTCAGGAGATAGGAATGTCCTGTGCAAAGAAGAGAACGTAGGCTAATATTACTGCATTACAGGGTATGGTGGAGGACAAGATATATATAAACTAGAAGGTTAGGAAGGACTTTAAAAGCAAAACAAAGGATTTTGTATTTGATCCTTGAGGTAAGAGGGAGCCAATGAAATTTTTTGACTAGATCAATTTGACAGCTGATGGGGTGGCTAGGTGGTGCAGTGCACAGTAAATAGAGCACTGGCCCTGGAGTCAGAAGGACCTGAGTTCAAATCCGGCCTCAGACACTTAACACAAAAACTAGCCATGTGACCTTAGGCAAGTCACTTAACCCCAAATGCCCTCCAAAAAGCAAAAAAAAAAAATTAACAGCTGAGTAGAGAATAGAGTGGAGTGGAGAGAAACTGGAGGCAGGCAAAACAATCAGCAGGCTACTGCAATAGTTCAGTTGTGAAGTCATGAAGACATCCGAATCAGGGTGGTGATAGTGTTAGAGGAGAGAAGGGAGAGTATATGAGATATGTTACAAAGGTAGATACAACAGATTAGATGTGAGGGACAGTGAGAGAGAGTTGTGGATGACACCTAGGTTGTAAGCCTGGGTACCTAGGATGGTGGTACTCTTGTAGGTAATAGGGAAGTAAGGAATCTAGGGAGCTGGGGGAAGAGAGGTCACTTTTCCATATGCTGAGTTTAAAATGTCAAGTGACAATCCAGTTCTATACTTCATATATGTAGTATGTATAATAATAAAATATGTATATAATATATATGCTTAGTATATACTATATACTATTCATGTGTGTATATGTGTGCCCTCCCTGAGTCCTATGCCTTCTACTAGTCTCTGATGATGTTTTTTGCAAAAAAGCTTGTCATGCACAATTGCCCCATGGAAACTGCTGAAATTTATTCTATGTGCAGTAACATGAGTAGACATGTCTCATCCTTCCTGCATAAAACTTTTGCCCAAAAAAACAATTGATTTGTATTTCCTAGATTCAACCTTGGACCTGAGAAAATCTGTTGGTTTGATATACACAGCTGTTGTAGCTAGACTGTTGTAGTAATTCACTAAATCTCATTGAGTCTTAACTTCCTCATCTGTAAAATGGGGGTAAAAATGTTCAAGTTAGTTATCAACTTTGCAGGGTTCTTGTGAGGGCCAAATGTAGAGGACACTCCTGACTCTGGGCATTTTCACTTACTCTTCCCTATTCCTGGAACTCTTTCCCTCCTCATCTCTACCTCCTAGCTTTCCTGGCTTCCTTTAAGTCTCAGATAATAAACTTTTCTCTGCAGTAAGCCTTTCCCATTCCTCCTTAATCTTAGTGCTTCTTCTTTGAGACTACCCGATTTGTATGTGTGTGTGTGTGTGTGTGTGTGTGTGTATTCTTTGTAGATAGATGTGCACCTGTTGTATCCTCAATTAGTCTGTGAGCTCCTTGAAAGCAGGGCCTATTTTAGGGTTTGCTTTATTTTAATTTTTCTTCCTGTCTTTGCATTTTCAATGCTTAACACAGTGCCTAATACATAGGAGGCTCTTAATCAATGTTAGACAAATTATATAGATACATGTAAAATATACCTGCTATAATCTTAAATCTAGCTCCTATTAAAAAAAAAAAAACAGCCTTGAAAGAACAGAACAAACTCCCTAAATTATTTTCATTCCTCAGCAATCCGATCAGGTTATTATTGACTCTAACTGTTATCCCTACAAATTGTTAATTTTTTCCCCCACAGCTGACTTGCAAGCACTCGGGTGCAAAATTCTTTCTTGCCTTTGAGACAATCAAAATAATCACTCCCAAAATGATTCTTGGAACCAAAATCCCCACCGATCAGTACAAATGGGGAAGGAATATGTCAGCACACATGGGTAAAAGCTCATGGCAACTAAGATTTATTGGCTCCACCCAGCCAAGGGATTGCATGCACAGTAAGCAGTGAGATGGAATTTGAGGGGTTTCCTTTGGTTTGACAGCTTACCCTGCCCTGTCGATAACATTTGTCTGAATTTGGGAGGTGGGGAGAGGGCTGTGGCACTGAAACTGATTTGGATATGGAAACCAAACTTTTGTTTGCTTGCAGTTGATGTCATTAGGATTTCTTTGGCTGCAGGCTCTCAGCCTGCTTGAGAAGAGCTATACCATATGCAGCATATGCATAGCTAATGGTGCAAGTCCCTTTAAAAAAAGTGCCAGTACTCATGGCTCACAGAATGAATTTGTATCCTGCTTTGCATAAATTTGCATACAGACTTCATAAGTCCCTAATTCCAAGTATGTGAAATAATATGAATCAGTGTAATCTACTGTGATTGTTTTCCAAGGCATTAATCACACGAAATACACACCAACATTCTTTAAGCAATTAATTTCCTTCCACCCAAGGTTAGGAAAAGTAGAAAACATGATGAAAGATGGAGGCTCATACTCTGAGCTAGGGCTAGAAGAATTCCCTATGGAGTTGGTAGGGTGCTCTACTGACCCTGATTATTACAGCCCAGTGGGGAGTATCACAGTGAAATGAAACCTAACTCTAGGGGTTGTTATTGTTGAAAGAGCAATCATAGGATCATAACTCCAGGGTTAGAAAGGATCTCAGAGGCCATCCAGTCCAACACCCCCATTTTACAGATGGATACATTGACATACAGAGAAGGGCAAGGTCACAGAGGTATCTGGTGTCAAAGGTAGGATTTGAATCCAAGTCCTCTGACTTCAGACCCAGTTCCCTTATACCATAGCAAAAGTGAAAATGTTGTGATAAAGACAAATGAAGTATAAATGGTATCCTGCCATAAGAGGCTTAAAGAAGAGGCAGAGCCAAGATGGTGGAGTAGAGTCAGGAACTTGGTGTGAGCTCCTGCTCCAACCACCTCTAATCCCTGTAAAATATGTCTCTAAACTAATTTTAGAGCTACAGAACCCACAGAGTGACAGAAAGAAACAAATCTCCCACTGAAGGCAGCCCAGCAGGAAGGGTCCATCTCAGCGTGCCGGGAGCTGAGTGCAGTCCCACATGAGCCACATAGTCTGAGTGGGGCATCCTGGACCAGCAGCACAGACTGGATAGAGCAGACTTCAGGAAGAGTGAATCAACAGCAGCTGTGGCGATTTACAGACTTCTCAACCCATAAACACCAAAGAGAAAGTGGGGAACTCTGTTGGAATTGGGTGACAGAAGAGCATGGTCTGGCCCATGCCCCCTGGGTGAGGGGTGGTGGAGGTGTGGTGGCTGCAGCTGTTGCCACATGGCTGCCTCAGAAGCTCCTGGCCTGCAGATCATAGGGGGACCAAGTGACCATTGAGAGGGTAATCACTCTTGCTTTGACCTGCTTGGATCTGGGTTGGTGTCTTGGGTGGTGGTTCTGGGGTATGTGGCCAGTGTGTCAGAGGTTGTGAGGGCTGCAGAGAGGGCACCCTCCTCAGACCTCTGACAACATGTGTGAAAACCCCAGTGATGTGGGACATAGCTCTCTCCACTTTGGAAGCGGAGTTCTACCATGGCAAAGAACTCAAAAGTCAAGTAATTGGCTGGCAAGATGAGCAAGCAGAGAAGCACAATCAGACCACAGAATCCTTTTTTGGGGACAAAAAGGATCAAAACATGGAACCAGAAGAAGTCATAAAAGTCAAAACTCCTGCATCAAAAGCTTCCAAGAAAAATGTGAATTGGTTACAGGCCATGGAGGAGCTCAAGAAGGATTTTGAAAATCAAGTAAGAGAAGTGGAGGAAAAATTGGGAAAAGAAATAAGAATGATGCAAGAAAATCATGAAAAGCAAGTCAACAGCCTGGCAAAGGAGACCCCCCCCAAAATACTGAAGAAAATAACACCTTAAAAAATAGACTAACTCAAATGGCAAAAGAGGACCAAAAAGCCAATGAGGAGAAGAATGCCTTAAAAAAAGCAGAATTGCCCAGATGGAAAAGGGATTTCAAAAACTCACTAAAGAGAATAATTCCTTCAAAATTAGATTTCTACAAATAGAAGCTAATGCCTTTATGATAAATCAAGATACTATAAAACAGATCCAAACAAATGAAAAAATAGAAGGTAATGTGAAATATCTCATTGGAAAAACCACTGACCTGGAAAAGAGATCAAGGAGAAATCATGTAAAAATTATTGGACTACCTGAAAGCCATGATAAAAAAAAAAGAGCCTAGAAATCATCCTTCAAGAAATTCTCAAGGAAAATTGCCGTGATATTCTAGAACCAGAGGGCAAAATAGAAATTGAAAGAATTCAACAATCGTCTCTTGAAAAAGATTCCAAAAAGAAAACTCCTGGGAATATCATAGCCAAATTCCAGAGTTCCTAGGTCAAGGAGAAAATATTATAAGCAGGCAGGAAGAAACAATTTGAGTATTGTGTAAACACAATCAGAATAACACAAGATCTGGCAACTTCTACACTAAGAGATCAAAGGGCTTGGAATATGATATTCCAGAGGTCAAAGGAGCTAAGATTAAAACCAAGAATCACCTATCCAGCAAAACTGAGTCATCCAATGAAATAGAGGACTTTCAAGCATTCTTGATGAAAAATTTGACTTTCAAATACAAGAAGCAAGAGAAGCATGAGAAGGTAAACAAGAAAAAGGAATCATAAGGAACTTATTAAGGTTAAACTATTTACATTCCTAAATGGAAAAATGGTAATTGTAACTCATGAGACTTTTCTCAGTATGAGGTTAGTTGAAGGGAATGTATGTGTGTGTATACATATATGTATACATAAATATATATGTATAGGAGGGTGTATGTGTGTATAAATACATATGTGAGCATGTGTATATGAGTATACATGTATACATAGACAGAGGGCACAGGATGTGTTGAATAGGAAGGTATGATATCTAAAAAATAAAATTAAGAGGTGAGAGAGGAATATAATGAAAGAAGGAGAAAGGGAGAGAGAATAAGATAAATTATCTCATATAAAAGAGATGAGAAAACCTTTCCAATGGAGGGAAAGAGCAGGAAGGTGAAAGGGAATGGGTCAACCTCACTCCCATTGAATTTGGCTTAAGAAGAAAATAACATACAAACTCATTTGGGTATCTTACCCTACAGGAAAGCATGGGGGAAGGTGACAAGAGGGGGGATGATAGAAGGGAGGGCAGATTGGGGGAGAGGGTAGTTAGAAGCACACATTTTAAAAAGGGACAGGGTCAAAATAGAAAATAGAATAAGTGGGGGGTGGAATAGGATGGAGGGAAATATAGTCAGTTTTTCACACTATAACTACTTTGGAAACGTTGTGCATAACTATACATGTACAACCTATATTGAATTGCTTATCTTCCCAGTGGGGGTAGGTGAGGAGAGAAAAAGGGAAAGAATATGGAAATCAATGTTTTAAAAACAAATGTTAAAAAATTTGTTTTTTTACATGCAACTTGGAAATAAAATATACAGGCACTGGGCTATAGAAATCCATTTTGCCCTACTAGAAAGTTAGAGGGGGCATGGGTGAGTATATAAGAGAAAGCAGATTGGGGGAAGGGGTATTCAGTAGGCTTTCTATCTTGGGGTGGGGAGTAGGGGAAAGACAGGGAGAAAAATTGTAACTCAAAATCTTGTGGAAATGAATGTTGAAAACTAAAAGTAAATTTTAAAAAATCTGTTTGAAGAAATAAGCTATACTTTAAAAACAAACAAAATACAAACAAACAAGAACAATACTATATGTTATGCAGGTGTTCTTAGCCTTTTTTTTCTGTTCATGGTAAAGCCTATAGAATTGAATAATATTGTGTTGCCTACATTCATAATTGAAGGAAATGCTATATTTCAGTTCGAGTTTAATGAAAATAAAAATAACTTTTTTTCTCATCCAAATTCACAGAGTCTTTGAAATCTATCCCTGGAATCCTTGTGGGGAGAGGGGAGGTCTATAGTCCCCACATTAAGAATGCCTACTCTAGGGGCAGCCAGGTAGCACAGCGAGTAAGAGCACCAGCTCCAGTGTTGGGATGACCTGGGGATCAAATCCGGGCTCAGATACTCAGCACCACACCCAGAAATAACTGGCCGTGTAACCTTGAGCAAGTTACTTAACCTGATTGCTTAAAAAAAAAAAAGAATGCCTACTCTAGGGGAGGCTAGGTGGTACAGTGAATAGAGCACTGGCCCTGGAGTCAGGAGGACCTGGGTTCAGATCCGGCCTCAGACACTTAACACAAAAATAAACTAGCCATGTGACCTTGGGCAAGTCACTTAACCCCAAATGCCCCCCCCAAAAGAAAATAAAAGAATGCCTACTCGAGAACATGTTCTCTACATTTCAGAGAGCACTAAAATATACCAAGTTAATATTTCCAAATTGGTGGGCATCCTTTCAAGTTTCAATTATTTGCCACCACAAAAAGAGCTGATATAAATATTTTTGTATATATAGATCCTTTCCCTTTTTAAAAAAAAAATCTCTTTGGGATACAGACCTAGTGCTATTGTTGGGTCAAGGATATGCACAGTTTTATTACCCTTTGGGAACAGTTCCAAATTGCTCCCTAGAATGGTTGGATCAATACACAACTCCAGGAAAAATGTGTATCAGTGTTCTAATTTTTCAATATCCCTTCCAACAGCTGTCATTTTCCTTTTCTGTCATATTAGCCAATCTGATAGATGTGCAATGGCACCTCAGAGTTGTTTTAATTTGCATTTATCTAATCAATAGTGATTTAGACATTTTTTCATATGGCTATAGGTAGCTTTGACTATTTCTTCTGAAATCTACATGTTTATATCCTTTTACTATTTATCAATTGGGGAATGATTTATATTCTTCTAAATTTGATTCAGTTTTCTATATATTCGAGAAATGAGACCTTTATCAGAGAAATATGCTATAATTTTTTTTCCCTGTTTTCTGCTTTCCTTCTAATCTTGGCTACATTGTTTTGTGGGTTTTTTGTTGTTTTGGTTTTTTTTTGTTTAAACCTTTTTAATTTAATGTAATCAAAATTACCCATTTTACATAATGCTCTCTATCTCTTGGTCAAAATTCTTCCCTTATCTATAATCTGACAGATAAACTACTCCATGCTCCCCTAGTTTGCTTATAGCATCCTTTATGTCTAAACAATGTGCCCATTTTGACCTTATCTTGGTATACAGGGTGACATGTTGGTTTATACCTAGTTTCTACCAGTTTGTCCCCAATGCCTACCTTTGGCTTGTTGGGGCATGGCTAGCACTACATTGTTTTTCAAGCCTTACAACCACCTCAGTAAGACAGACTTCTTCTGCTGACTTCCTAACTTGTCTTAGGCTGGAAAATTGTTTCACCCTGACCCTTTGTTGGATCTGCCACTACAGAAGTCAATTTGGAGTGTTATTTTAAAGTCGTTTGGAGTGGAATTTAGGAAAACTCATGTGAGTCCCTGCCTTTACTCGGCCATCTTCAAGCTCTTCCTTTTCAATGCACTTTAAGTTCTTTTAATTATGTCAGAGACAAAGACTTAAATATGACTATTCCTCTCCTTCAGCAACTCTCATTTAAGAAGAGTGTTTGACCTTGCATCCAGAAACAGGGGCTCAGTCTAATTGAATTTTGGGCATAATTAATTTCTGAATCCTTGAGCTGAGAGATAAATTTAAGTCTTCTACTTTCTATAGGCCATAAATATTCTAGAAATTCAGAACATGAATTATTCTTCCTCTGACCCTAAACCAAACACACACACACACACACACACACACACACACACACACAAACTGGTTCATTCAACATTTTTATCAGTGACTTGGAATAAGACATAGATGACCTGTGTTAAAAATTTCCAAATGACGGGAAGCTAGAGAGAAGTCAGGATCCTAAAAGATCTCAAAGTTGGTCTAATGCTATGAAGATAATATATAATAGGGATAAATGTTAAGTCCTCCAGTTAGATTCAAATAGTTAACGGTACAAATACAAGATGTATGAGTCATGTCTAGACAATAGTTTGCATGACAAAGGTCTGAGGATTTTAGTGGACAGAAAGCTTAGTATAAATTAGCCATATGACAGAGTATCAAAAAAAGCTGACTACATTTTAGCTTGTCTCAAGAAAGACATTGACGAAGGCAGTTGATTATTCCCCTGTACTTTGCCCTCATCAGATAGCTGCAATATTAGTTTCAGTTCTGTTTCATTTTAAGATTATCACATCCTGGAGCCCATTCAGGGAAGGACTGGAGGATGGTGAGAGACTCTAAGACCATAACAGTCAGTTAAAAAGATGCTTAAACTGAATAAAAGAAAAGTTAGTGGGGAAATGATAGCTGTCTTACAATATTTGAAGCACTATTAGATAGTAGAGAAATTAGATTTGTACTAATTTTCCTCAAACAGCAGAACTAAAGGCAGCTACCGTGTTTCCCTGATAATAAGACCCATCCCGAAAATAAACCCTCCCCTTACTGTGTAAGATTCCTCTAAAATAAGCCCTCCCCCGAAAATAAGCCCTATTGAGATTGCTACTGTAGTGAAGGTGATCCCCTGCGCTACACGCTACATTACGGTACCCTCTGTATGCACCGTCCCCCTCCCCCCCCCGTGAAACGCACACCACGCTCCGAGCTGCATCCAATCAGAGCTGCAGCAGTGAGCATGTCATCCTGTTCTTCCCCAGTGATTTGCTTGCTGGCACCATTGACAGCAGTGCCACGGAGGAGAGCTGAGGCAGGACAACATAAGCCCCCCCCTGAAAATAAGCCCTCTGGTGTTTTTCTTTCCAAAAAAAAAATAAGACAGTGTCTTATTATCAGGGAAACACGGTGTGTAGGGCAGTGAATAGATGACCATCTGGAGTCAGGAGGACTTGAGTTCAATTCTAGCTTCATAGAACTTATCATTAGACTTCTCCCTATGACAGAGTTATTCTGCAATCTCGTTTTGTTGTAAGAGTTCTTTCTAGCCACATTCTTGTCGACTTTTCTCTTTAATTGGAAGCAAAATTTGTCCCAGTGAGTGAATGCTATTCCCCAGGCAGAATTCCAGGACCCCACATTATTGTGTGACCCTTACTAGCTGTATGACCTTGAGCAAGACCCTTAACCCTGATTGCCTCTCCCAAAACAAAACAATAACAAAAGAGCAGAACTAGGGTCAATGAGTGGAATCTGAAGAAAGGCAAATGCAAGATAAGGGAAACTTATCAACTTTCCAAAGTTAGAATGGACTGGTTTAGGAGTCAACAGATTTTCCTTCACTAGGAAATTCAAGTGGAGCATATATGACCACTTGTTAGTAATGAACTTCTTATTTAATTCTAGATAGGATTAGATAACTTTCTGCAGTCTCTTCTAACTCTGTGATTCTATGAAATCATGCTGTCCCCATAGGAAATAGGGATTGGGAGTTAGGAGTCCTGGGTCCAAGTTTTGGCTCTGACAACTCTTTGCATTAATTTGGGCAAGTTGTTCATCTCTTTGGATCATATTTCTTCATCTGTAAAATTAGAGGGTTAAATTATGTGATCTCAAAGTTATCTTTCAATTGTATGTTCCATGACTTCAGCGACAACGTGGCCGATTGCAAAGAAAAAGGAGCTGAAGTTTTTTGTTTATTTGTTTTTTGGTGGGGGAAAGGGGAAGCAAGGCAATTGGGGCTAAATGAGTTTACACAGCTAGTAAGTATATCAAGTGTCTTAGACTGGATTTAACTCAGGTTCTCCTGACTCTAAGGCCAGTGCTCTATTCACAACGCTACCTAACTGTCCCAAGAGCTGAAGATTTGTACCTGGGTTTGAATCCTGCCTTTGTTTATTACTACCTGTAGGAGTCTTTGGGCTTCAGTTCTCTCTTCTGTAAAATGAGATGATAGGAGTAGATGCTCTCCAAGGCTCCAACCAACTTCAAATATCTTGAAACTCTCTGACCCTGAAAGGCAGAATATTTAAACTCTAAGGGACCTTAAAGATAATCTAGTCCAAAACCTTCATTTTACAGTTAAGGAAACTGAGGATCAAAGATTTATCCAAGGTCACACAACTAATTAGTGGTAGAGCCAGGCTTTGAATAAGAGGATTCTTTGTTTTTGGACTCCAGGTCATGTTCTTTCTAATATTGTTCCCCCTAAACTAAGAATGCAGAAGTTCAGAGGGAGATTAGGCATACTATAATGAATGTTATTTTTTTCCCATAGTGAAAAGACTGAAAGTATTCATAATGTAACTCTTAACAGAGGGTAAGAATTCATAAATCACAAACATTTGGTATCACTGCCTTTCCCCAGCACACATAGCCATGTAATTATTTTGCATTTTGCAGACAATTCTGTACTAAGTACATTATTATTTATGCTCTCTAGATTACATAGTAATCATCCTTGAATTTCATCTACCTCCTCCCCTGTATAATCTCTGCATAATTAGTAGTTTGAAGGTTGCCTAAGAACTTTAAAGGACCAGTTTGAAGAATAAATTTTCCTTAGGGTAAGAAAAAATATTTACAAAAATATAGCACTGTGTGAAATGATCCCCCAGCAAAGGAAGAGATTCAAGGAGAATAAACATTCTTGTGTTAAAACACAGGAAAATAAAATGGAGAGATGGGAAAACCATCAAAGGATTGGAGGCTCCGTTTGCTTTACCAAGAACTTCAGAAGTTTGCTTGCTTATCTTATACTCTTTGGTCAAGGGGTTGGACTGGGAAGCATCCAACAATGTAGGGACTTCTTAATTTTCTTGGGTTCCTGCTACCACAAAAATGACTTCTCTTGCTTAAGTTTAAGTTCCTGGTTATATCCAAGACCAGAATGGTTAGATGATTGCTCTGAAAAACAAGAATGTTTTGCTCCTGTCCCAGATCAGAATTTTCAGGGTCAGTTAGAGTTTGACATGACCTTCCAAACTGGGGTGAAAGTATGGACAGTAACTACTTCTCCACTCAGCCTTTTATGACACTCTTGAAAAATACAATCTTTCCAAGGACTTCTCCTTGCTTTGTGATCATTGAACTCAGAGGAGGGGAGAAGTGGGAAACTCATATGCAATGGAGATTTCCAAAATGAATTCTGCCTCAGTCTTCTGTCATTGTCTTAAGTGCATCCATTCTCCCAGAGGCCAGCCCTATAAGCCTGTAAGATGTCATTTCCTTCCCTGGGGAAGAAAAGTAATTCCCTAAAGAATAGGAACTTGATTGTTCTAGTTCAGAGAAAGAGAGAGCCAATCTTCCCTTCTTGGAGTTGCCACAATTATGCTTTGCAATGTGGGGTTGTGGAATTCTGCCTGGTGCATAGCATTCACTCACTGGGACAAATTTTGCTTCCAATGAAAGAGCAGAGAAAAGTCTTGGCAAGAATGTGGCTAGAAAGAACTCTTGTGACAAAAAGAGGCTGCAGAATAACTCTTCCAAAGGGAGAAGTCTACTGATAAAATATTCTCTTTTTCCTTAGTCAATCTGCTGGTCCATCTTAAGTAGAGTAGTTTCTGATTGTATTTTATGTCATCTGTGATTTTCCTGTAGGGTTGCAGTTTTAACAGTAGCAATTTTCCACTGGTTTGCAGAGAAGCTTCTGATTTGACCTATGATCTCAATGTCACAATAATTTAGCCATTCCTAATATGCCCATTCTTTGGAACGGTAACTTTTATTGCTATAATAATTCTCACATTATTTATAAATAATATGGTGCCATAAATATTGACCTTCAGGGCCAGCACAAGATCTTTTTAATCAGTCCTTCTTTTTCCTAGTTGAAAGAGTCCAACTATTCATATTCTTTTTATTGAAAATAGTGATCTTGAATTTTCTGTGGGGATCTGGGAATGCAGAGATTGGATCACTGGTTCCTTTAAAAAAATAAAACAGTAAGTCCTGATAAGGAGAAATTTAGTAGAACTCCATTATAGTGCTAATGTTGGGAAACACAAAGAGTTCTTATTAGAGACTTTCTGCTTTTTAATGAGAGACCTATAATAGTCCTTCCTGCATTTATTGGAGACTATTTAGAAGAAAGGCACTGATTTGACTCCTACCTCACCTATGTGTATATATATATATATGTATATATATATACATATATATGTATATATATACACATATATATACATATATATACACCTTTTACCCCTATGTAACCAAATCTATTGCACTGTATACAATAGAGCTTTATTTTTGCATATTTATGGGTAGTTCTAATACACGAATGTTCTTTTGCTCTTTTACACTTTTAGCAAACATTCATTAAGGACTTACTTTGTGTTAGACATTGGGTATATAAAGGCATTTCAGAGGACCTGTTCTCAAAGAGCTTACAGGGAAAAACAAATACATAAACAACCACAAGAGAGAATGGGATAAGTAGAAAGGGGAAAACCAAAACATCATGAGAAATTTCATTCGGTTGGGGGTGAGTCAGGGAAAGCTTCATGGAAAGGGATTAAACTGGGCCTTGCAGGAAGGAAGAGAATTCAAAATGAACACAAATGATAGCTTTTGAATTCACTATGATGAGAGAGGTACATTAAGATTATTCAGGCAGAGGTGTGACAGATGGATTGAAGAAAGCATAGCTAGGAGGCAATAAAAAGGCTAAGAAGGCTATCTTTTTATGGGTCTTAATGATTCATACATGTAGGAAGTGCCCAGAGAAGAACCTCTACCATTGCAGATGGGTACCTTTTCTACAACTTATAGTCTTAGATTCTAATACTCAGGTACCTGGATCAATGAGAGGTTGACTGAATTGTCTGGGTCAAGAAATCTATATCCAGGGAGAGGTCTTCCTGATTTCAAGGTAATATCTGGCCATAGAAAACTCCATCTACCATGCAGGGTGGAGCCTTCTCTGCAACACTGGAAAGTCACCTAGAGTACTGAGAAGTTATGTGACTTGCCCATGGTTCACAAGCCATTATGTATCAGAAGCACCCAGGTCTTCCCAACTCCAAGGTCAGCTCTCTATCCACACAAAGTTACTTTTAAAAAATCATTTAATAGTTTATTATAATAGTCTATTTGAAATGAGATGAGATGAGACCCTGAATAAGAATGGTGGCAATGGAAGATGAGGAGGAGGGACAAATATAAAAGATGTTAGGGAGATTGATCCAATTTTGCTAAGGTAGAATTTACAAGACTTAATTGATTTAAAGTGAAAAAATAGTTTAATACATTATGATATAAGATAGTGGGAAGGAAGGATTCCATTCTAAGCATGGAAATAGTTTGAATAAAACTAGGGAGAGGGCAGAATATCATAGTAGTGAGAAAACTATTAAATTTGAAAGTTTTGAACAGTTTCTTTAAAAAAAAAAAGCAGAAAGAAGGAAAGGTTTATTAAAACAACCTATAGTCACTCATTTCCATCTTTAGGAAGATTCCAGATTATTTCTGAAACATGGCCAGTTCCACACCATTACAGTGAGAAGGTGATTCATTAATCAGATGAACCGAGTAGTTGCCAGCTCTTCCTATAAGTGCTCATAGCCTAGAGCTCGTTGTAATGAAATTGCAACCTCTGGTTGCACCCCCTCTTCTTCCCTTTGCAAGGTGCTCCTCTCTATCTGCCCTCTATCCTTGACCCCATTCTTGATCTCTCTCCTTTACACCTTTATCAAAACCTATTCCCAGTTATTTCATTCACCTGGTAGCACAAATTTGTTCTTAATAATATCTTTAAAATGTTACCTGTCACAGGGTTATTTGCATGTCCAGTCTGCTGAAATCTGATAGGGACCACTCATTTGATCCAAGTCTAAGACAGATATGCCACTCCCATGGTATATCTTGAATTAAAGCCAAGCAGACATCAGTGAAACAGAGCAGCTTGCAGACAGCAAGAGGTGTTAAAGAATTTGATGTGTGGGGAGAATGACAGTTTGGTTGCCTTTTTCCCCCTCCCAGATGGAACTAAAATCTAAAGTCAAACAAATATACCAACACTGCAGCTAGGAAAATGGAAAGGAAAGAGGGAGCAAAAACAGGACTCCTTATTATCCTGAACTCTTCATCTGCCTCAGGAGAGCTATAATCAGAAAGAGGGTTTGGGGCTATTGCCCCACTTGGGTCATCAGGGATCCAGCTTTAAGTTTATTCACTGCCTCCCTCAACTCCCCCCCCCCCAGTTACAATCCCCAACCCCCCCCAATCAATCACCACTAGTGTTTATCTCTTATCTTATTTCTGACTTGTCCATCTTCCTTATCATGGTAGCTTTTAATTGTTGCTAGTATAGCATAGCCACCAAGAAATTTGTTGACCTGATGATGATTACTGATTCCTCAACCAGTCAATGCCATTTGCAAAAAAGGGCAAGATGATCTAGTCCTTTCCCCTTAAAATGCCTGAGGATCTCAGATACTGAGCAAATAGTTAGAGTAAAGAAACTGGACTAATTTCTCTTTTTTGGTCTGGGTGTAGTTCAGGTTTTTTTTTTTTTTTTGCCTTCATCAATTAACTAAGAATAATTTTCAAATTATGTACCAGGTCCTGTTCTAGGTACTAGGGATACAAAGACCAAAAAGAAAAAAAAGTCCTAACCCTCAAGTGTTTTATTCTTTGGGAGTTTCTAATATTTTCATTTCTTTTTTATTTGATTAAAAAACCCTAATTTTCCATCTAAAGTTTCATAAAATAAATTCCTCCCTCCACAACAGTGAGAGGGAAGAGGAAGCCTGGCTAGCTCCATATGTTTAAATCAACTAAATCAATCTCCCCCCTCTGTGAAGGGAGGAATAATATCAATGTCATAGGGTGGTTGTGAGGCGATCTTTTTGTAAACCTAAAGGCACTATAAAGTATGGACTATCAGCATTCTTCTCAAAGAAAAGGGTGGCTTAAGGTTTTGTTTTCTTTGAGTTAACTAAGTTTTGTATTCTATTTCTCAGTAAACTGGAAGGTATTTTGTTTGTTTGGTCAACTTATAAACTTCAGCTTGGTAATCTATGTAGAAATTTATGTTGATTTCACCAGGAACTCATACTGAGTTCTTCACACTTGTATCTGGAAACTGCTTTTATTGACAATCAATCAATGTGTATTCAGTAAGTATCTACTATGTGCCTGGCCCTGTTCTGAGCACTGGGAATAAAAATACAATGAATAAAACAATTCCTCCTTCCAAGGATCTTATATTTTAATGTGGGGGAGAGGGAGTAGGTAATAAAGGTATAAAAAAGTATATAGAGAATAAATGTAAAGAGAATGAATAAAATAAGTGCCAAAGAGTTAAATACAAGATCATTTGAGAGGGAAGACATTTAGAAGTTAAGAGTATCAGGAAAGGTTTCATATAAAAGGTGACCCTTGAGCTTCATTTTAAAGGAAGAGAAAGAATACATTAGATGGAAATAAGGAGGGCATGCATTCCAGGCATGAGGGACAGCCAGTGCAAAGGCAATGAAATGAGAGATGGATTTTTTTTGGCAGGATCACAGTGACAGGTGGAATAAGGTATGATGAGCCTGGAAAGGTATGTTGAGGCCACAGCATGAAGAGCTTTAAGAGCTAAACATAGGCATTAATAGTCAATTCTAGACATAATAAGAAACCACTGGAATTTGTTGAGTAGGGAAGGGACACAGTCAGATACATCTGCACTTAAGTAAATTCACTTTGGTATCAGCATAATTGGCACACTAAAATGGGTTGAGACGTTTAGGCAGGGAGGTCAATTAGAAGACCTTTGCAATGGTCTAGTCTAGAGGTGAACAGGACCTGAACAAGGGGGTTGCTATGTGAATGGAAAGAAGGGATCAGAAGTGAGAGATGTTGCAGAGGTAGAAACAGCAAGATTTGGAAATGTTGGGTATATGGGATGAGGAAGAATGAGAAATTAAGGATGATCTCAAGGTTACAAATCTGTGAGACTAGAAGAATGGTAGAAATACAGAAATAAAATACAGAATAGAAATAAATACAGAAATTTGGAAAGGAATGTATGGGGGAGAAAAGCTAATAAGTTCTGTTTTGGATGTGCTGAATTTGAGACATCTCTGAGACATCCAGTTTGAAATGTGCTGAACTGGTTCAGGAAAGAGATTGGATGTGTGTATATATCTGAGAGTCATCAGCAGAGAGATAATTTAAGCCATGGGATCTGATGAGGTCACCAATATAGAGTATATAAAAGAAGAGTTGGGGGCCTAGGACAGACACACATGACTACTTAGCTATGGCATGGTTTTCCAAAGATAGTCTAGAGATTCTGTCTGACCTAGATGCAATAAGTCCGAGTTCAGAGTGATTTCTGGATGAATAAACATTTCTTCATCCCTTACAGCTGTGTAATATGGACAAGATTGTCTTATTCAGGAAATCACTGTCAGAGAAAAAAAAGTTTTGTTTCATCTTCAAACTGTACTTTATTGACCAAGGACAATAGTATCCAAAATGTCCTTAGCATTCTGTTCTCATACAGAGATGCAGCTGAAACATAAGCAAAATAGTACCTTGTAGGCATTGTCACCAGCATCTACACAGAAGGTATCATTCTCTCATCTCCCCTTTAAAGATCACAGTGGCAATCAAAGGGTAATGACAGGCAAAAATGTCTCATTCTACTTGCCCATGAGACTGTAATTGCCAGAGGAAGTGACACTGGCATTCCTTTAAAAATTTAGTTCAAAGTCATGGAGACTAGTTTTAGGAGAAAAACGCTGTTTTGTTTTGTTTTGCTTTGCTTTGCTTGCAGTTTTTTTTATTTTTTTTATGAACTTGATAGACAAATTCAAATGCTTAATATAAAAAAGGATTGTTTTCTCAACCCATGAACTTCTGCTTATGTACTCTATCTTTTAAAGTTACTACTTTAAAAAGGTAGTAACAAATTTTTTGTTTGTGTCCCTTCTTAAATTTTTCTTCTGTTTTCTATTTTATTGATGCTTTTCCCTTTCTCCCTCCCTGCCTCCTTTCCTTCCTGCCTGCCTCCCTCCCTTCCTTCCTTCTTTCCTTCCTTCCTTCTCTTCTTTTCTCTTCTCTCTTTCCTGACCATCTTCTTTCCATCATCTCTGCCAAGATACAGGAGGCATGCTTCACCACCAGCTTCCTAATCATTCCCTTTATTGATCAGAATTCTGAAGTCTTTCATAAATTGGTTTCTTTTTAATGACTGTATTATTCTATAAATTGAGAACCAAAATTTTAAATGGACTTATAGATATGTTTTTTTTTCTTTTACATAATCTTAGGGTGCTGTCTCTTCTAAGGAATTCCAAAACTAAGTCTTAGAAAACTTGAAACCCCTTTTCCTATGGACAATATGAAAGGATGCTTTCTCCAGGGACAGTTAGTGTCATGGAGGAGAGTCAAGTTGATAAGCATTTCCTAAGTGCTTACTATATGCCAAGCACTGTGCTAAGTCTGGGAATACAAATATAAGCTAAGGAGTACACATTCTAATGGGAGAAGATAACATAAAAGGATCCTGAATGTCACCTGGTGCAAGGGTCTTATAGAGAAAGCCCAGGAGGAAGATCAGAAGCGCATAATGGCAAGGAATAAAGATCTGCATAACCTAGATGTATTTTTTAAAGGGAGGTTCTGGGAGGAACTGGTCAATAAGAGGGAAGGGCTGCAGAAGGCAGCTACTTGGATCAGTTATCTGACAACTTCCTTCAGCACATAGCTGCTGTTCTACCTTGTCTCCTCATAGTCTGTGAAGTCTGTCTCTTGCCCCCACAGTAAATATGGACTTCTCAGACTTTGAACAGAAGAAGGTCAAAAGGACCAACTGCCTGTTCTCTTTTATTTTAAACAAATGCATCTTCAACCCAACCATCTGCCTCCATTAAACAAATTTTGTGTGAAATCACATACATTTAATTTTGGAAGAGAATCATTGGTTTTCAGGCCATGAGACAGTTTTAAAATTACTTTTTACTTAGATTTTTGAAACTTTGTCTTCCATTAATTTGAGAATTATTTATTATATTGTATGTTATTATTAATTGCACTGAATTATTACATAATAATAACATAAGACATGTTACTGTGAAATTATTTTCAGAACCATTTTGCTTATCTTCCTCATAAGCATTGTAAGGTGAAATGAACAAGAATCCTATGAAATGATTTTTTTTTTAGTCATTTGAATATGACGAAATTAACTCCATCAGCTCCTTTATTCACTTTGTTTGGGGAACTTTACTGGCAACTTCTTGTCTTTTAGTTTAATTTGTAGTAAAAATGTCCATTTTTATACAGTTCTGTTTCTCTAGTGGTATATCAGTTTGGATGGAAATATCACATTTAAAGTGCCAACAGTTCAATTTATATTTATAGTTAATTTAAAAAGTGTTGTTTCCAAGCATCGTTTGCCTTCTTGTATTTCACTCTATCACCATCCCCAAAACTCAGGCAAGATTGGAGTTATTTAGTGTATAATTAAGAATTGAAAGAAGTGCATAGGTTTCCCTGAAAACTCATTCCTCTATAAAGTGAATACTTTCTCTTCAAAGAAAGAATCAGAAGGCATTAGACATAGAAAGCACTGAACAATATTACAGAAAATAAAAATTGACTATGTCTCAACAGACAGGATACTGGTTAATACCATGGGAATAATTTCTAAATAGCCCCCAGACCACCGACTGGAGTAAAGACCAAATAAACATCAAATTAAGATAGGATAAAGATGTATACAAGTCTATGGATAATTATAATGGTTCCAACCTAACTTATTTAAGCAAACTACTGGTACACAGTGTGCTTAAACACATTTTAACATATTACCAGTGAGGAATTATATATCAATAGTAGTGCAAAAGATAATCTCAAAGAAGTATAGGGCAGAAAACCAGGTGGACTAGTTATGTAACAGTGAGTGAGGGATGCCAAATGAATAATCCATTTATGCTACTGAAACTCACATAATGTCAAGAGACCCACAGGAAGGCCTCTAGCATGTTGGGTGGCTTTCTAAGGAAGAAACGGGTGGGAGTCATCTTGGGTAAAGATCACACAATATCAAAAAGCATTCCCGGAGAGCTCCCACATCAGTGGGAATCATTTTCATCAACAGAGACTGACTTGAAGTTTAAAAAAAAAGTGGATAATAGTATGAATGTTGATTATGATTATCATCATTTTTAAGAGATCAAATGATGTAAAATGGTGACAGTAATGAAGACAAAAGAGCTCAGAAACTACCTCAGTCAGCAGACACTTGATCTCTTTGTCAAGGGGAGACAAAGAGCAGCTAAGGGCAAGCCTGATTTAGAATACGCTCATTTTTGAAACATTATGGAGGAGGATGTTAAGATTATGAACAGTATTAAAGAGAGAAAAGCATTGAAGGGGAAAATGAGCTTGGCATGAGCTATGACCAAGTCAGATCTTCCCAAGGACATCCTTATACTAAACTGGAAGGACAACAAATAGACACAAAAATGGAACAGATTTGCCAGATTTTCTATGGCAATCTATTTTCATTACCAGTAAAAGTAAAGTCACCATATTTGTAATCTAACATGTCTCAGTACCCAATATGAGGAAATGAAGGAAGCAGTTCAGAAAATGAAGTCAAAAAGAGTAGCTAAACTTGTCCAAGTACTCACATGAAAGGAATTTATGCTGTGGGTAATAAAATGTTAAAGGCACTCAGAAATTTATTTTTAAGATAGCTCAAAGAGGGGCGGCCAGGTGGCTCAGTGAGTAAGAGCACCGGCCCCAGTGTCGGGATGACCTGGGGGATCGAATCTGGGCTCAGATACTTAGCACCACACCCAGAAATAACTGGCCGTGTAACCTTGAGCAAATTACTTAACCCCGATTGCTTAAAAAAAAAAAAAGATAGCTCAAAGAGAGGGAGAATCAAAAATATTGGAAGGGGGGAATCAAGGACAGTATAATAACTAATATATGTATGCATACATACATACATATATATTCAACAATATATCAATGACTACTGAGTGTTCTTTTTTTCATCTCTTACCTTCAAATATATATCTAAGATACCATTGATGGAAATGTGAGCAGAGAGTATACAGGCTCTCACAGATAATTTTCTACAGCAGAACACATCTTCACAATAAAATAAAATTCTCCATGGAGAATTTATGAGAGAACAGTCATAAATGGAAAAGATTTTCACAGTAGAAGGCATGGGTAGTTTGCTGCATATGACATTGAAGGCAGTACCCATAACAATGAAATCATGACTCTATCTTTGTATTGCAATGTTCACTTGTATTGGAAAAGATATTGAAGATCAAGAGCCATTCCTGGGGATGTGACCATGGTTTTCAGAGAAAGTACAGCCCCCATGAGTGCTATTGGCATACACAAAACCAATGTCTCTGAGCCTTTTGAAACTGATAATTTCTTCAACACCCAGAAATAACTGGCCATGTAAACTTGAGCAAGTTACTTAACCCGAATTGCTTTAAAAAAAAAAAAGAAAATGATAATTTCTGTTTTGTAGAAATTATAAGGAAAGCAAAAAAGGTGTGTGCTATGTCAGCCACCCCACCATTCATTAATATATGTTAGTTCAAACCTTGGCACCCTATCATCCTCAAAAAGACAGAATTCTAATAACATTTATACAGAAGAAACAGAAGGCAATCATGAGGGTAAAATAAGTATTCTAATACTTTATCTACAATGAATAACTTACAGCACAAATCTGTGGTATCAGCAGTCACATAACACCCATGCAAATCATTAGATTTTTCAGATTTAGCCTTGTGCTTCATGCATGTAGCTTTATATGCCCTACCCATTTCTGGGGCCCTATAGGATTCTCACACACTGCCCTTGGTTATCTGGAAGAAACCTTTTAGAAAGTTCCAGAGCAATTGTGTGGGGGGCAAGTAATGCTTTGCCTAGCCAGCCAACTGAATTTTCTCTGTCATACAACTCTGATATACCCCACTATGACTCAATCTATGTTCTCTTACTTAGAGGCAATTGTGTCATTTACTCTCTGCAGCAGTGTGTATCTCTCGTGTTTATGCCAGACGTTTTAAAATTCTTTTGTACCATGAGAACATACTGTTAGTTATTTTTTAAAATTTAAAATAAAGATTCCCTGCCCCCTCCCCTTTTTAAGAATTTAAAAATGTATGCAAATAAGGAAAAACCTTCAGGAAAAGGGCTTAATTTCTCCAAATAGAGAAAGATCTAGATAGCAGAATAGAAGTGGGGAGAAAGGAAGAGGAAAGGCAGAAATGGTTAAAAATACCACATGCCTGTCATTTTAATAAGTCAAAATGAAGACAACAGCAAGACTTGTTGTGGCAGTTTTCAGTCTGTTTGCTATTTTGATTGTTGCAAATGTGCTCTGAAGAGGCGCATACTTGCTGAAGTGACATTTATTTATATATCGATAAATACAGCAGCAGAGAGATTCTGGGGAATTTCAAAACCAGGACTGAATCTTCTTCATTCCCTCAGATTCCTAACTAGCCCACCTCAGCTCAGAGGAGGACTGAGCGGTGCTTACTGCTGAAGGTGCTTTGGCACTATCTGTGGCAATGCTTTCATGGGGAGGTCACAGGTCACCTTCAAGCCGTATAAGCTACCCATTCATTTTCCTGATGATCAACAGAATCTCATTTAGCCTCTGGTGTGCCCATTGCATGGGAAAAGGCACAATAGTATCTAGGGGGAAATGTGTTCTGAGTCCTGTTTGGGGATGCCAGGAGTACAAACTGTCCTCTGTACTTCCACCCACCCCACTCATGCCAGAATGATTCTCTTTCCTGAGTCAGGGAGTCCTTCCTCCCCCTCAAGGCTCCCTCCGGGAGTATATTTGGCTCCAGGAAAAAGTAGAGGAAGGGTTTGGAGGAAGATTGGGAAACAGAAGCATTGTGTTTATACTGACATTCCTGTATCAAGTTTTTAAAGTTGGGTATATAAATGAGAGATGGTTTAGATAGGGAATTGGGTTTATAGATTTCACTGGATCCCTCCATTAACAGAAAGAGTATTTGGGTTATTTGGTAAGTGCTAAATCCTACTCCAAGAAGGCAGGAACTTATCTCAATATTCTTATTTCCTCAACACTCAGGACAGGATAGGCAATAATGAAAGTTTGTTGACTTGAAATGGGTCTGAATTAAGTTGTTTTAAAGCCCTTAGGAGAACTTGGGGAAGGCTTCTAAGACTTGGAAATTGAAATGGAAGTTTCCATTTGTATAGAAATAAGGGAGTTAAAACAGATCCTCCCAATTGTTCAACATCCATTTTTAAGCACGTAGTAGTATAAAACACTGTTCTAGGGGCTGAAAGAGATGTCAACATAATTTACACATGATTCTTGTACTCATAAGATTTTGAGTCCAGCAGGGAGGCTATACGCAGAAAGGTATACACAGATGTACAATGCTTTGAAATAACTATACAAAATGCATAGCAGACTATAATGAAAAATAAGACAAATATAAAAAGTGTTCTTTAAGTTCCTAGGAAAGATAATTTCTGATCCTTTAGAATCAAGGAAGGAAATAATTTAGCTGAGTGTTAAAGAGGAATTGAGATCTTCAAACACAAAAATGAAGGGACCAGGTACATTACAGACTTGAACAAAGTGGAAAATTTCTGGACTTACCAAAAAGGCAGAAAGTAGCCCAAGTTGACTGGAGTGTAGCACATATGGAGGGGAGTCATATATTTTTTTCCCCAGAATTTATTTATTTATTTTTAGTTTTCAACATTCATTTCCACAAAATTTTGAGTTCCAATTTTTTCTCCATCTCTCCCCTACCCCCCACCCCAAGATAGCAAACATACTGATTACTCTTTCCCCCAGTCTGCCCTCTCATATATCCCCCCTCCCATCCATCCATTTACCCTTTCCCACCTTACTTTCTTGTAGGGCAAGATGGATTTCTATACCCCATTGCCTATATACCTTATTTCCCGGTTGCATGTAACAACAGTTTTTTTAACATTTGTTTTTAAAACTTTGAGTTCCAGATTCTCTCCCTTCTTCCCTCCTCACCCACCACCACTGGGAAGACAAGCAATTCAATATGGATTATACTTGTGTAGTTATATATACATTTCCATAGTAGTCATGTTGTGAAAGACTAACTATATTTTTCTCCATCCTATCCCAACCCCCATTCATTCTATTTTATCCTTTGACCTTGTCCCTTCTCAAAAGTGTTTGCTTCTGACTACCCCTTCCCAAAATCTGCCCTTCCTTCTATCATCCTCCCCTCTTATCTCCTTCCTCCCTGTTTTCCTGTAGGGTAAGAAATCCAGTCGGGTGTATATGTTATTCCCTCCTTAAGCCAAATCCAATGAGAGTAAGATTGACTCATTCCCTTTCACCTCCCTGCTATTCCATGGAGGGGAGTAATAAGAGAAAGTTGGAAAGAAAGGCAGGTGATGGTCTTACATCTAGGTAGAACTGATGACCACCTTGTTTTGTGACTTCAGGGACACTGGAAAAAATTCCTTTACCCTTAAGGACAAATAACACGTCCCCTTTCCTTCACAGAATTTCAGAATTGGAAGGGACACCAGGGGTCATCTTGTCTAACCCGTACTCAAAAGACAACCACATTGTAACATTCAGCCTGTACTTGAAAACCTTTAAGGTAGGGTTAAAAAAGCTTAAAAAAGGTTAAAAAAGCTCTCCTACTTCTTTTCCAGAGACTGAAATTCCACCATCAGAGTTCTGTTATAGCTTATAACCAAATGCTCCAATCTTTGTTGAAATCAAATCACTTCTATGGGGGAACCATATCCCCAACTTAGCACAGTATTCTATATCAATGTTAATGTTCTAATAGTATTAATTAATCATTGATGTTATTTATACTCTGGGTTGAATGTGTTTTGGATCTTTTCTTGGGGCACATTTGGATTTGGAGTGTAAAGGAGGGGATGGAGAGGAATAGGAAGGGTAGCAAAAGGAGGATGGGGAAGGAAAAAAGAAGGGAATGAGGGAAGGTGATCAAAAAAAGCAAATGCTTCAGAAAGTGCCATTGGGGAGGTCCCAGGACTACTTTTTCCCCCACTTCATATACACAGAGAACTGGTCTTTTACTGGTTCTTTTCATAATTTATGTTATTATTTCTCTAGGGTCATCTCTGTGTAGGTAAATATACACATGTCCACGTACATAGTCATGCTTATAACTGGGCGGGAAGTCTTACAAAATGATCTTGTCTCAATCATTTTACAAAGGTGAGAAACTTAATCCCTTCTTATTAAAAACAATCTCAATGGAGCAAAAATAAGTACTGAATGGGAATTTCCCATGCATGAAAAAGTTCATCTCACCTAGGACTTCTTTTCTGACGGATAAGCCCAAATAAAGTTGATCTACCCCATGAGCAAGGAAAACCTAGATCATTCTCATTCACAAAATGAGTTTGCCTGTGATTTTTAAATGCTTAATGATTTCCTGTTTGTAAAACACTGCAGGGCTTCTTTGATTTTGGAAATAAATGTAAAATAAACCTAGTTTCATCCTCTGTTCAAAAGCCTCCACTCTTTCAAAAAAATTTTTTGAATGAATTAAATTCAACTTCCTTAAGACTGGCATTCTAAGCAAAAATCTGGTTCCAACTACCTTTCAGTGCCATTTCCTACTTACCTCTGGGATTCCTCCCACCTCCACCCTTCATACTCAGCTTATTAAGTCTACTTATCTGTTAGAGTCTAGCTCAAATGCTACCTCCTCCACAAAGTTTTATATGATTCCCACTCTTCACCCCACCCTCAAAGCTGGAAATGACTTTTCCCTCCTTTAAATTTCCATTGCATCCAGTTTGTGTCTTTCTTATACATTTTTATTGTTTTGTAGTATAGTTACCTGTGTATATGCCTTATCTCACCTAATAAATTGTAATCTTCTAAGAGCAGGAACCATGGCTTATTCATCTTCATATCTTCCTAACGAGACTAGTAAGATTATACAGACACATATACATGAGTGTATACATACATACACAGAGGTACTTAGCACTTATCTGTCTAATGTTAAGTAAATAAACAAGATTAAATAGTACTATCCATTCACTATTGTCTTTATTCATCTATTCAACAAAATGTTTATTGAGACCTACTAGGTATAAGGAATAGTGCCAGGGACTGCATGATGAATAAGGTCTCGTTTCTTTAGGACAGAGGTTCCCAAACTTATTTGGTCTACTGTCTCCTTTAAAAAATTACTCAGTGGCCCCCTGAAAAATCTACTTTCTTTAACCCTTTAATGTTTTCTTTTTAATTTGCATCATTTCAAAAATATATAAAACATTTTTTAAATGATAAATCTTAAATTTTAAAATTTATTGTAAATTTGTGGGTTTTTTCTTGCCATTGAAATTTTGATTCTGCAATATTGCATCCTGTAATCATAAAGTATTGTACTATAAACAAGTCATTGCACTCACATATTCCTGCCAATGCATGATAGACTTCCCAGCAATGTGCAACACACTCATCTGCCAACACTTGCTTGTTAAGACCTGTCTGTGGACTTGGCCACTGATCGGTTATAACTTGCATTTTGTGTGTTTATTTGGAAAATAATGTAATCACTATGACTTTAACCCTGTTGCACAACAGATGAAACATTTTCAAACAGTTTTCAAAATTTTCTTCTCTTCTTTCATTATGCTTCTACCATACCCTTGTTTTTATTCAATGCCCCCTCTCGCAATTGCATCCAACATTTCCCACCAGGGGGTGGTATCATTCACTTTGGAAACCTCTGCTTAGGAGTTTATGGTATAGTAGGGGGGATAAGATGACTATACAAATAACTAAATAAAAGGCAGACTATAACATATTCTATAAGAGATATGCAAACAAAATGTGGGAATTTAGAGGACAGAAAGGTGACATATAGTTAGAGGACAAAAAAAAGTTCATGAAAGAGGGACCATCTTAGATAGGTTTTGAAGAATAAGGTAGGATTTCAACAGATAGAGATGAGAGAAAAACAAGAAGAGATTCCAAGAAACTACTTTGGCTGGAATGTGATATTGGGAGCAATTGGGGAGGGGGGTGCAGAGTGACACAGCACTATGCTTTATAAAGATCAATCTATCAGTACTCTATAGATGGATTTGAGTGGAATGAAAATAAAAGAGAAACAAGTTAGGAGGTTCTTACTATACTTTAGACATGATGTAACCAGAGACTGAACTAAGATACTGGCAAAAAGAAATGGAAAAGAGGAAATGGGTTACAAGGAGGCAAAACAGAAGTAAAATCAGTGAATTTTGGTGACTTATTGGATATAGTAAGTGAGAAATAAAGAGAAGGTGTTGATGCCTCTGAGATTTTGAGTATGAGTGATGGGGGAAATGGTGATGCCATTAACAGACAGAGGGAGAGGACTTGGGTAGGCAGGTTACAATTTCTGATTAGGACATTTTGATTTTCTGATGCCAGCAAGATATTCAAGTGGAAACATCTATCAGACAACTGGAAATATGGAATTGTAGCTTAGGAGAGAGACCAGGGCTGGAGATACAGATGTGGTTACATAAAAATGATAACTGAAGACCAGAGACGTATGTGAGATCGCCAAGGAAGAGAGCATAGGAAAGGACAATGAGAAGGCTGAGGAGAGGACCTAAGGAAACACCTACATTTGTGGAGCTAGAGGAATAGGAGCAAACAAAAGGAGAAATTAAAGGATAAGACAGCAAGATATGAGAGCGTTATTGGAGTCAAGAGTTTTGAGGAGGGGGTGATTATAGTAATAGCAGTTCACATTTCCATGATACTTTCAGAATTACAGAATGTTTTCCTTAAAACATGCCTACCTAGAAGTCGGTGTGGATATCATTACTTCTATTTTACATATGAGGAAGTGGAAAATCAAAGACACTAAGTAATGCACAAGCCTGCATTTAGTGGATAAAAAGCTGGTCTCAAAAATAGGAAGAACTGAGATCAAATCCCACCTCGGACCCATACTAACTGAGTAACCCTGGGAAAATTATTTAATCTCTCAGTGCTCTAGGCAGATTTCTGAAACAATACCTTGAAGAGAAGGTGTGAACCTATGTTGATAGGGAATTTCCTCAACCAGAAATTCATTAGGTCAATGAACTCACTGGTCCAGTCCCTATCCCAGCTCTCCTCTTACTGAGTTTAGCAATATTTCCACTGCAACAGTTTCTCCCTTAACAGTGTCAGACACTATGGAGATATCAAAGACATGACAATGGGCATAAGGAGGGAGGACTGGGAGACAAGGAGGGGAGTGGAAACTAGAAGGTGGCAGTCAAGGAATGAATGGATGGTAAGGAATTAGAGGCAATGAGAGCAGATTCCTTTCCAAGAAGTTTGGCAACAAGAAGAAAAAAAGAGAATTATTTAAGGGAGTATCAAAGAACAGATTTTGGGGAAGAGAAGGAAAGACATATAAATATAAGAATAGGTTGTTGTCCTCTCTCCTTATATTCAAGGTTACTGCCATCCTGCTTCTCTAGTCTTATCTCAAAGTACTATATTGCCCTTTCCATGTGTTACGTGCTAGCAAAAGAGAGGAGAACAACTGCTTAAGTAAGATCCTAATGTGGCCAGGGGGAGATGGCTGAAAAAGATGCTGTGAAAAGGACAAGGCCTACCTTTCCCTCTGATGACACACACACACATACACATAGAGAGAGAGAGAGGAAGAAGAAGAAGGAGGAGGAGGAAGAGGAGGAGGAATGGATAGTGCCATAGTTGAGTAGAACCCAAAGTAATCTGCTAGGTGACCATGGAGAAGAGGTAGTGAGAGGGAAGGAAGAAAGTATTAGATATTTAAGATTAAAAAAAGTTTTGTAATAGATATTGGGGGTAATGGGAGTCACATGAGCATAGATGGGACCTTAGAGGTCATCTGGTTCAGCTATCTGATTTAATAGATGAAGAAACTGAAGTCTAAATGATCTGCCCAAAGTCATACAGGTTATTAAGTGACAGAATTGGGATTAGACTGATTGATTACCACCAAGTATTTCATAAATCCTCCTCATTTTTGTGCCCAGCATTAGGCTAGATACTATAGACGGGGGAAAAGTGAACAAATGAATGAATGCATAATAAACAAATAAAAGAAAGAATAAGACAGGCTCCTTGTCCCTTTAGTAAAGGGGGCTAAATGAGAACAAGAAAATAGAAGAAATAAGCCAGAGATGAGATTGGAAAGCAGCAAAGTCTTGAGGTTAGAGGAGGTAGAGTCACTAGTCAGGGAAAGCAGCAGAGGGGAAAAGAGGGAGAGTTTGTCATTGTTGGTTTAATATCCCCAGATGTGGAAATTGCCCCAAAGCCAGAGCAGATAAATGTTAGCAGTTCAAGCCAAATAAGGAATATTACATATTGCTGAGGGGTGAGAAATAATTGCTACTCATACTGAAAAAAGGAGGGTGGAGGAAGTTTCAAATACACAGAATGTTGGAGAGAAAGGAAAGGGATGGAGATATAAGAGTCAGGAGAAAGGACTAAAACCTAGAGGGTCACAGAAGGATAGATGGAATCGGAATCAGAGCAGTAAAAGAATCCAAACATCTCAGCTCCATTTCAAATACTCCCTACTCTGCCCACTAACCACAGCTTTGTAAAGCATTCTAGTAATTCCAAGTTGGAGCCTAATGGACCTTGCCTTCCTGAAGCCTCTTTCCTTCATACTGTGACCCCATCAGACTCCACAAGTTAAGCAGACACAGGCTGGGTTGTTACACAGATGGAAAATTTCCAAGGAAAACCCCAGGAGTTCCTATTGGGAATGGGTGGTGTGGCTTTTTCTGTGTAGCATCCAACTGGGGCCCCATAATGATGGCAGGAGGGCCTAATGGTGTGAGAGTAACTGCCCAGTGGGTGTTCTGTCAGACTGAGCTCCAGGCTGTGGGAGATCATTAGTAATCCCATGGTATCTTTTTTAAGACATAGGGTATTAACTCTGTTAATCAGACTTAATTCCACCCCAGGTGATAGATCCTTGATTTCCTTTGAAGTTCCCATTGGCTCAGATCTCTTTACCACCAACCATTTTCTGTTAAGTAGCATTGCTTTAGGCCCTGAAGTACTAGCTCCTGCTGCAGGCACTAAGCTTTCAAAGTGAGTAAATTGGCTACTAGAGCTGAGGGTTCTCTGCATAGCTAGTTTAAGTGAGTAAGAAGACAGATTACCCTAGGAAGATCTTGGGGAAGCAGAAGGGGGTGGGCGGTACATTTCCTCCCATCAGATCTGTGTCCATCAGTAAAAATGTATTAAGTGCTCACCAGGTGAGGGGCTCTGTGCTAGGCATTGTGCAGTCAAAAACAAAAATAAAACCAGACTTGTCTCAAGAGGCTTCCATTCTACAGGGAGAAGATCACACATAAGTATTTAGGAAGAAGGAATAAACCTGTGATTTCATTGGTATAGGAAATTCTCAAGTAAGGAAATTCCCCATCATTGCAGGTTGAGGCTTCCTTTGCACTTGATAATTTTACGGAATTGCCTAGAGCATTGAAAGATTACAATTTGTCCAGAGTGACACAGCCAGTAAGTGTCTGAGGTAAGGCTTGAACTTGGGTCTCCTTGGTTTAGAGGCCAGCTCTCTATCCACTACACTACATACTTGTACACAAATGCAAAAAAAAACCATTTACAAATATATATAAAATAAACATAAAGCTTTTGGGAAGGAGGCAGTTGCAGGTGAGGATCAGGAAGGGGAATCATATGGGAAAGGTTGTTTGACCTGGAGCTATGGAAACTGGGGATTCTGAGATGTAGGAAGATGAGGAGAAGGCGCATTTCACAGATGGTAGATCATTTTTGCAAATGCACAGATATGAAAAAGAGAATGTTATGTGTGAGGAATTGAAGAAAGTCAGTTTGGTTGCACTGTAGAATTTGTGAACTGTGCCAATCAATCATGGATTCATGTAACTTGAGGCAGCTATTTGTCTCAATGAATGGAACACTAGACCTGGAGTCAGGAAAACTTAAGTTCAGATTCAACCTCAGATATTTCCTAGCTATCAGGAAGAAGTTACTTAACTTCTATCTGCTTCCATTTCCTCCTCATTAAATGGAAATAATAACAGCACCTGTCTCCCAGGACTGTTATGAAGATAATAATACAATGTGCTTTATAAACTTTAAAATGCTATGTAAATTATTATTATTATTATTGTTGTTGTTGTTTCTTACCTTGTCCTCACCATGGTCCCAACAATTTAAATTATCCTGGGGTAGAGTTCATGCTTCCTCTAAAAAAAAAAAAAATAGGCAATTCACTCTTACAGAAAAATGGACTTAAATCAGAATCTGGGGGAAATGTGAAATGTAGTCATTTAGCACAAGACCGGTTTCATTTCTTTTTCATGACAGGTTTCCTAATCCACAGGCAGTGTGGGCAAGTACTCCATGTGGCTTGGAACCTTAAAAAAAATCGGTTCATTAATTTTGATACTAATTAAGGTATGAGAATATAGTATCTGTAACTGCACAAGGCATGAGACTGAAGTAGCCCAGAAACACCAGATTGGGTACCAAAGCTATAAGAGTGCCTGCTATCACATTTTCTCACACCGCCCCCTCCACAATCATTTCCCCCAGCAGGGCACTACAGAAAGATTGCCTGCCAACTGGCTGAAATGAGTAGTGTATGATTCCTGGTATTAGTCCCTTGGAATTTCATTTAGACTAAATGTTAAAAGAGCCAAAGAAAACCAGGGGGTGAGAAGGAGGTGGGAGCATGGTCACATACGTTAGAAAAAGGAAACTGCAGCTTCCAACAGGGATCGTTCAAATCCAAGTCTCCCATGTCAGTGAGAACATCTGGTGAAAATCCTTTGACTTCTTGAGAGTCGGGGATCCCGAGTTTCATTCACTTCATTACAGTAAGCCTGGCTTTGGAATCATGGAAATTTTCCATGCCTAAGTTTTTCTTGACTTTCAACATCATCAGCTCACCAATATATCCTCTCAGGGAATTGCAATAGTAACTCTCCAAAGGCCACTTCAGAAAAGAGCTTTGAAAGTCTCAGATGTAAAATGCTACATATTGATTTCCCTCCCTACAAATCCTGATCTATGTCACAGATGCAGAGGAAGTTATGCAAAGTCCCTGGGGCATGTGGGGATCTGTGCACCAGCACTAATAGAAGCACCAATAGTGTGCTAAGAAGAGAGAGGGAGTGTTTTAGGGAGTAGCAGGAAGGTGGAATAATAGAAGGCATGGGAAGGACAATTAGAGGGATGCTATCCCCAGCCCTTGGGTTCCTATATTCTTTTTATTTCACAAAGGAAAAAGTTCCTAGTGGCAGGGACAACTGTAATGTAAATTATAAAGATGTGTATATGCACATGCATGTACACACATATATGTATACATACATGTATGTATATGTATGCACGTACTTGTGTGTGTATGTGTGTGTATATGTAAAAAGGTCTATCCAAAGGACATTTGGCACTCCTGGAAATCACCTTTATTGGAGCACTCTAGACCTGGCAATCTTCCCTAACTAGAGAAATAGAATAGAAATAACCCCTGTCTTTATCAGATCTATGGAAATAAAGAGAAAAATAATAATACTTCAAGGATCTGTGATTTTGTTGGTGTGGGTAATCCCTCCACCGACACAGATTGCAACTCTGCTATGATTTAGTACAGGGGTTCTTAACCTTTTTTGTGTATCACGTACTCCCTTGGCAGACTGGTGAAGTTTATGGACCATTTCTCAGAATAATATTTACAAGCATAAATAATAATGATAACTTACGTTGACTATGTGCCAGAGACTGTGTTAAGTGCTTTACAAATATTATCCCATTTTATCCTCACAACAACCCTGGGAGTTGTGTTATTATTACTCCCATTTTAAAGTTGGGGAAACTGAGGCAAAAGAGGTAAAGTAACTTGTTCAGGGTCACACAGCTAATAAGTACCTGACACCAGATCTGAATTCAGGTCTTCCTGATTCCAGGTCTGGCACTCTATCCACCAAATTACCTAGTTGCCTCAAAATAAAATAACAGAGGATTGTAAAAGAAACAAATTATAGTTATCCCTTCCATATCGTGAGTGTTAAGAGTGACCTGTGCCCAAAATCTGCAAGAAATTTTTTGGCTCTCCCCTGATGCCAGAGAAAGAGTCTGAATTTTTTTCTTGTTTCCTTTATGGGGTGTTTACAGTACATTATTGTAAAATTTGGGCTAAGTATTTGGTGATAGTCTCTGTGTCATCTGTGGCTTCCACAAAACTCCCCCCAAATTCCCATTTAATTTCTCGTGCCAACCTGTGATATATCAAAACCACAATGGGGAGTTATTATGTGAAAGGGATTACTGTATATTGAAATGCATTTATCAAATTATTTTTTTCAAGTTCCTAGACCCCTGGGTAAGAACTCTCATTTTCCTAGAGGTCTTCAAGTTTTGGGGTGTTTTGCTGAAAAACTCAGTCAGAAAAATTCATGACACAGTAGCCATCTTGGCAATAAGTTTCCTTGAATTTACTTTGGCTAGTCTTCAGATACACAGTCTAACACTGGGTCTATACTTATAGAATCTGACAGCCCTTACAGTCTGTTGACACAGCCTCTGAGAAGTCAGGGTCACTTCCAGTCAAATGTTCTATCAATTCGCATCTATAGAGTACCTAATATAAGCCAGTCACAGTGCTAGCATTGGGGTTATAGACAAACATGAGATAGTCCTTGTACTCCAAAATCTTGTATTCTACTGGGGAAGAAAGTATGCTATGGTGAGACCAGAATGCAGTGGGATCTTCGTGGAGGAGCAAATTAATATAAGTTTAAAAAACTTATATCAGAGAATAAATGAGTTTTTAGTCTGGGAGGGAATTTAGAAGTCATTTAATCTAAGCTCTTCATTTTATGAAGAAAGAAACCAAGGCCCAGAGAGGCCATAATCTGCCAAAGGTCACATTGCCAGTTAATTACAAAGACAGGTCCAGAAGCCAGGAATGATAACCTCCATTCTAGGGATTTCTCCACTACACCTTACTACACATCAGCTGTGATTAAATATTAGGAGTTAGAGATGCTGCATCCAGTCCAATAAGTAGTCTATCTTGACTGTCTCTGGCAGTGTCCAAAAAGCCAACATTTTATTTTTTTTTAAAAAAGGATATTCTATCAACCCCAAAAGAATAGAGGCATACCCCCCAACATCCTAGTTTACTTAATAACTTGTGATAGCTATATCCCCAATGAATTTACCTAAACCATCTTGAATTTGCACAACTTCTTGGGTATGAAGAGGGATCTCAAGACAGGAGGGATTTTTAAGGTTACTGTTAAGAATTATAGCCTCAGTTTATAAAGCACATAGAGAAGTCATTTTTAATGGATATGTATGTTTTTAACTGAGCTAGAAACGTTTCTCAAATTCCATGTGCTTTCAGGTCCTTATTAAATGCCTCTTTTTTTCCTTCCCTCTCACCCAATTTCTTTTCCTTCCCCTCCTTCACGTATAGAGTTATTTGCTTACTAAGTAGGAGTCACCTACCACTCTGTTCCATTAGTCATTTGCTTAAGAGGTTTGGAGAATTGCTAGCTCAAGAGGAGCCAATTGCAGTTCCAAATTCCTTCCTACCTTTGCAATATTGGTAACATAATATTTTAATTTATCCTTCTCTGTACCTTCTCCAGTTCCACTGTCATTCTTAAGGAACTGTAACCAAAGCAGCGTTCGGTTTTCCAGGTGTGGCTGCCCCATGTTTCTATAGGATAATAGTATCCTGCTTTTGCTTCTAATACCTTTCCTGATAGGGATTGACATAGCGATTGCATCATTCTCCAAGGGAGGAGAAAAAATGTCTGCCATTTTGGAAAATCTTCCATCATATTTACTTTGGTTGATAAGCCATAAATTAAAAGCTTTGTAGAGCAGAGCTTATTCTGAGGGTTGGCTTCCTTTACTGTTTTTGGGTTAGAATGCTTAATGGCAGCCATTTGAGGTTGGAGAAGTTACACATAATGGTCCTGGGATTTCTGGAATTATATTTAAGAATGAAACCTTTCGAAACAGAACTCTAAACACTAAGTCCTTTGAGAAGAAGAAAAGTTGTAATTCCTCCTGTGAATTACGTTGTTCCTTAACTGCATCTCTATTTAAGGAATTAGATAGCTTATGACCACTAAAAACTAGATCTTGGTTTTTTTTTTAAACAGTCTATATGTTTTTGCTATATCAGGCTTCAATGGTATCATAGTTTTCTTACTTCGACAAACCAATGCTTCCAGGATCTGTGATTTCATTCACTTGGGTATAATCCCTCCACTAACATGGCCCACAGCCCACTCCCCCGTCCCTATTTTATTTTGTCTTGAGTTGCTATTTACCCAAAATATTCATCATGCTGGGGATTCATCTTTCCAAGCTTAGATACGCTAGTTCTAAGACAACAGATATATCCAGTCCGGTACTAGACTAATATTTGAAGTCACCGAAGTTTGGTGAAAACTGCCAAAGCTTGTGGTCCACAGAAACAACCTGTAAAAAGTTTCCTTTACCAGACTCTTATGTTCTGACACCTAAAGAAAATGTCTATAGTTGTTTACAGATTGGGGGAAGGGAAAGGGGAGAGAAGGAAGGTAAGCTAGAGGGGAAAACAGGTCAGAATTTAGGGAATCCCAAGACATTCTCTTCCATAGCACAGTGAAGCATCGGAGCTGGACTTGGCTGAAGGCTTTGTAGTTTGGATTGTTGCTGTTTAGTCTTTTTAGTTGTGTTCAACTCTTCACAATCCCATTTGGGATTTGTTTTGTTTTTTTTTTTTTGGTGAAGATACTGGAGTGTTTGCCATTTCCTTCTCCAGTTCATTATACAGATGAGGAAACTGAGGCAGACAGGATTAAGTGACTTACCCAGTGTCACACAACTAATAAGTGTCTGAGCCTGGATTTGAACTCAGGTCTTGAAACTGAACAAGACTCTTCCTGACTCCAGGTCCAGCTGCCCAAATAATAATAAAGAAAAATACTAATTTAATATTTGATTTGATTCTAACAACCTCGGGAGGAAGGTACTATGATTATCCACATGAAGAAAATGAAGTAGACAGAGGTTGTGACCTACTCAGAATCACATAGCTAGTAAGTGTCTGAGAGCACATTTGAACTCAGATCTCACTGACTCCAAGCCCAGTCCTCTACCCACTGTGTTACCTACAATGAGTAAAATGCATCCAATATCACTGCTACACCCTCCAACCAAAACCCTACCATTGAAACAATTGTAAAAGGTTACATTTTCTTTTTTCTTTGTCAAGTATATAATTCTACCTCCCTCTAACCTCAGACCCACCTAGAACTGGCTGACTGTCTGGAGTGAGCAGGCTTCCTGGGATTCAACTCCCTTTGCAAACGACTTTGCTTCCCTGCATCAGGGCAAAACAGAGAACTAGGTCATGAGCTAAAAAGTGTCCTTGTCTTTTGCCTTTCTTGTATGAGTAAGCACTCCACTAACTCAATGTTCAGGCTATCAATAAACCCGGTAGTAAGTGATGCAGTGGGAAAAAAAAAAACACTGACTTTGGAGTCAGAAAACCAGGGTTCAAATTCTGGCTCTGCTTACTACCTCTGTTGCCTTGGCCAAGTCATATCGTCTTTGTGCCTCAGTGTTCTTATTTGTAAAATGGGAGGGGGGTGGACTGGATGGCTTCCAAGTCCCTACTAGCTCAGAATTTATGATCCTATGATCTTGGTATGAGGCTTTGCCTCTATCCTTTGAAATCCCTGAACCTGACCAGAGCCCTGTCCGTGTTTACATCTTCAGAACATAAGCTTCTGGAAGGCAGGGGCTGTCTCAGTTTTATCTCTGTGGTCCTCATGTGCAAGATGATGGGAAAGCAAGAAACTAGATTGTTGTCAGTAAAACCACAAGAAATAATTTAGGAGAACATTGTAGTCAGACACAGAAAAAGTTAGATGTCAGGTAAAGATGAGTTCTGATAAGGAGATTGGTAGTCTCAGGACCAATGATAGAAAGTGGAGATGTTTTATAGATGGGAAGATGGAGCAGTGGATAGAGTGCTAGGTCTGGAGTCAGGAAGACTCATCTTCCTCAGTTCAAATCCAGTCTCACACACTTACCAGCTGTGTGACCCTAGGCAAGTCATTTAACCCTGTTGGCCTTAATTTCTTCATCTGTAAAATGAACTAGAGAAGGAAATAACAAACCACTCTAGTATTTTTGCCAAGTAAGCCCCAGATGGGGTCATGAAGAATCAGACACGACTGAAATGACTGAGCAGCAACATGGAATATTGATGAGGAAATAGCTTTTTAGCTGTGGTAGAACGAACAGTCCCCAAAGCCTACAGGTGCACCACACACAGTGATAGAGAAGAAAAAGTGAGGCTGTGTTGTATAGCCGGAGGAATACATTATCCATCAAAGCCAGGCAGGATTGGAAGGTTTTCTGGTGAATGTTGAATATCTTAAAGCACCACCTTTCTCCTGTTTTTCTTTTTTCTGCTGTGTTCCTCTTCTTTCCCTCTTCTCTTTTAACAGTAGTCAGTGTAGTTAGATTTTGGGGATACTCAAAGTCAAATTTAAGTTCTTTTGTGACCAACTTCCACAGGTTTAACCCCATATTTTTCTATGAGGTCCAGGTTTTGTCATTGCTCACTTGTTTCTCTTGTATCTGACTCTTCATGACCCCATTTAGGATTTTCTTGGCAAAGATATTGGAGTGGTTTGCCATTTCCTTCTCTGGTTCATTCTACAGAAAAGGAAACTGAGGCAAATAGAGTTAAGTGACTTGCCCAGGGTCACATAGCCAGTAAATATCTGAGGCCAGATTTAAACTCAGGAAGAAGAGTCTTTCTGATTCCAAGACCAACAATCTATCTGCCTAGCTTCCCATGAAGACCAGAAGTAGACATCAGAGAGACAGATTGCTTAAGAGTCAGGGGAAGATGTAGAAGAAAGCTATTGGTCAATGGCTTTAAAGTAGATAAATCCTGATGAACTAGTTAATGATGGGACTTGGAAATTTTCATTAGGTGATAGAGCTACCTTACAGATCATCTAGATCTGTTTTCAGACACTAGCTGTCTGACCCTGTCCAAGTCACTTAACCCTGTTTGCCTCAGTTTCCTCACCTATAAAATGAGCTGGAGAAGGAAATAACAAACCACTCCAGTATCTTTGCCAAGAAAGCCTCAAATGGAGTCACAAAGAGTCAGACACAACTAAAAACAACTGAACAACAGTCCCACACCTTCATTGTATAAAGGATGCAACTGAGACTTTGAAAGGTAATATGACTTGACCCAGGGCACACATAGTAGGGAGCTCACTGACATTGAGGTCAGAGGGTCTAAGTTTGAATCCCTGCCCTCTTGCTGACTACTGATATGATCTTGGCCTCAGTTCCTTCATCTTCTAACTGAGAGGATTGGATTAGAGGACATCTAACATCCCTTTTGGCTACAGAGTTTGAGACTACATCCCTAAGCATCAGAGCCAAGATTCAAGACGACCTCAGCCTTATTCATGGATAAGGCTGACCCAATCTGAAGTCTCATTAACTAAGGGTACATCTGACTTTGTAGAATTGGCACAGTTCATACAAAGAATGTTGGACAGATTTGGAGGGACCTCATCTAGTCAAACTAATTTATTTAATACTTCAGAAAACTGAAGCTAAGAGGTAAAGTGAATTAATTATGCAAGGTCACAGGACGAGTGAGTAATAGAGCCAAAACTCAAGCTCACATTCTCTAACTCCAAATCCAGTGTCCTACTGGATTGCTCTTTTGTGAGTTAAGGAGTAACTAACAAATAATTCATAATTCAAAGGTGGTAAATGGTGCTGTCTGTGGTAGGTGAATCTTTCATCATATCAAATGATCATCTCTCTCCATCTGGGACTGCCTACTCAGGTCTAAAATAATTCTATTTATATAGAGAGGTAGGATGGTACAGCAGATAGTCTTAGATTAAAGAAGACTGGGGCAGCTAGGTGGCACAGTGGATAGAGTACCAGCCCTGGAGTCAGGAGGACCTGAGTTCAAATATGACCTTGGACACTTACTAGCTGTGTGACCTTGGGCAAGTCACTCAGCCCAATTGCCTCAAAAAAAAAAATCAAGAAGACCTGAGCTCATGTCCTACCACTGATGCATGCTGGCTGCATGAGTGATAAATTACTTTATCTCCCAGTGTCCTGGCCAGGTCTCTTTAAAGGAACAGCAAAGGTGCCAATCTTCACTGATAAAAAGAATTTCTTCACTACGTTCTCTACCACATTAAAATTATAGGTCTGGTACAAAATGAATGTTTATAGCAATTTAAGGTTTAAAACAAGTGATTTTTCTCCTCACAATTTAAGAAGTAGATAATGCAATTATTATTATCCCCATTTTCCACACAAAGGGTAGCATGTCCATGGAGAGAGAGAGAGACCTCAGTACAAGGTTTCAAGTCTCATCTGACACTGAGCAAGTTATATCATCTCTTGGTGTTCTAGGCAATTGATAGGGAATATTCCTCACTAGGAAAGTCTTACTCTAATGAAATATCAGATACAGTTGCTATCCCAAATTTACAGATGGGGAAACTGAGACTCAGAGAGGTGACATCAGAGTCATATAACTGGTAATGGTCAGCAAGGACTCACACTCAAGGTCTTCTGCCTCCTTCCACTACCCTTTGCTGTGGTCAACAGGATTGGAAGCTGTAGTTTTTCTGAGCAGAAGATTTGTTGCAGCAGAATTTCATGTAAACTTTTAACAATAACCCATCATTGATGGTATCTGTTATAATGACCACTTTATGCTCTCCTATTGTAATAAGACCCTGTTACCAAGCCGGGGCTCCACATGGCAATCAGAGCAGACTGGCTCTCAAGAATTGAAGTCATCAATAAGATTATGTTCTTGGAAACCTTGGGGTGACTTAGTTTAATTGGTTTAGAAGCATTGTTGACATAAATCCAAACAAACTTACCAAGAGCCAAAATCATTAAAGTCCTGGGATCCACAAATATGTGAGTCAGGGGACAAATAATTCTCCACTTAAGGCTCAATAAACATACAAGAGAGGTTAGCAAAAACAGAGATGGAAACACACTTCATTGTTCAAAAGAGAAAATCATTACAGAGCTTATTAAAGAAGAAAAGTGGTGAAGAGATCAACCGAGCCACAGAAACTAAGACTGAAAAGAAAAGTTATCCCTTTCTTTTACTAAGAAGAGTCCAGTCTTCATTTGTATTTTCCAGTCTTCATCCCTTGACTTAGAGCAAGCACAAAACTGCACAACTGTTCCTTTGCAGTGTGGAGGTGACCCTAGGTGCCCAAAGACCCTGGTAAGTTATACCAGCAGAATATAAACCCTGGCAGATTCTACCTTGCTGATGAAATGGATTATTTAACTACCTCTGAACCTAAAGGACTCCTTCTTGGTTTTAAGCAATTATAGAACAGCTGTAATATGCTGGAAAAGCAGAAAAAATAACAATGTTTATCTGTGGAAAAACTCAGTATCCGTATGAACAAATGTCTCTTACCTAAAGATAATGACCTATACAATTTATTATCTATATACTGCTTGAACTGTCTATACCATACAGGACCTATGTTTTGTTAAAGTAGAAATTTCTTAATGATGAGATTGTTTTTACTCCCATGTATTTTCTGATATTTCTTAACTACGCGTTTCTTGTTCTGTTGTTTATCATTCAGTCGCAGCACACCAGGTCCTTCCATCCTCCATTGTCTCTTAAAGTCTATCCAAGTTCATGTCTGTTGTTTCCATGACACTATAGATCCATCTCATCCTCTGCCATCCTCTTTTTCTTTTGCCTTCAATCTTTCCCAACACCAGGGTCTTTTCCAATAAGTCCCTTCTTCTTGTTATGTGACCAAAATATTTGTTTCAGTTTCAGTATATGACCTTCCAGTGAACAGCCTAAATTAATCTAAGTATTGACTGATTTGACCTCCTTGCTGTCCAAGGGACTCTTGAAAGTCTTTCCTACCACCAGAATTTGAAAACGTCAGTTCTGCAATATTCAGCTTTCCTTATAGTCGGACTTTCACAGTCATATATTGCTACTAGAAAAACCATAGCTTTGAGTAAACAGACCTTTGTCAACAAGGTAACATCCCTGCTTTTTATATGCTGTCCAGATTTGCCACAGTTTTCCTTCCATGGAGCAGGTGTCTTTTAATTTCATAACTATCCTCATCTGCAGTGATCATTGAGCCCAAGAATATAAAATCTGACATTGCTTCCATCTTCTCCCTCTCTTTGCCAGGAAGTGATGGGACTAGTTGCCATCATCTTGGTGTTGTTGTTGTTGTTGTTGTTGTTATTGTTAATGTTAAGTTTTAAGGCAGCTTTTACACTCTCCTCTTTCACCCTCATCAAGAGGTTTCTTAATTCCTCTTCACTTTCTGTCATCAGAGTGGTTATCATCTGTATATCTGAGATTGTTGATATTTCTCCCAACAATTTTAATTCTAGCTTTTGATTCATCCAGACTGGAATTTTTCATGTTGTGCTCTACATATAAGTTAAATAAAGTGACAATATGCAGCCTTGTCCAATATTTCTTTTCCAATATTAAACCAATCAGTTTTTCTATACTCCCATTTATTCTTGCATTTTTCAGTGTAGCCAATCAGAAGACATTAAATATTTCCTTTGATTTTTCTTGATTTGACTTTTTGTTTTGGGAATAAAAGAGACTATTTTAAAAAGTCAAGCTGAGTTTGTACTCAGACATATCCTTCTCTGTGCATCTCCATTGCATTACAAGTAAAAAAAAAATCTGTTCACTAGTGACTGAGTCTTGGAATCTTTCTTTCAGGTACTATAACACTGGACAGGCTCCAAGGATGGGCTTGGAGATGAAGACTGGATCTATTATCTAGCTAAGCGTGGACATATCCATCACGGAAAGGTTGACCACTACATAGTAAGTGCGTCAGCTATGGCAGTTCATTAAACAATCTACCAATGTGCTGTGCTCTGTATCAAGTGAAGGGATTATCTACTCTAATGAACTGGCTATTCAATTAGTCAATAAACTGTGCTAAGTGCCGAATATTCAGCACTAGGATATATAGCTTTGTGGCCATCAGCAAGTTACTTCACTTTCCTGGCTTTCAGCTACCTCACATGAAAAGGAATTAATACCTAATGGCATGGATCTAAGAAATGGTCATTTGTGGCTCCTTTTAGGTTTTAAATCTATGGTTCTTTACAGAAATAGTCTCCAAATTTTTTGAATCACTTATCTCTACCATTTGGGGGTGCCTCCATTTGTGTATATTTACTAATAAAATTATATCTATGTATATATATATATTATGCTACATGAACAATTATGCACAGTAGAAACTCAGTCAAAAATAGATTTTTTTAAAAAAGAAATTCAATTTTTCAAGTTGATAGCAAAGTAGTAATCAGAGAAAGTACATGTAGCAGAATATATACCAGAAAATACAGTTTGGAAGATCTCTCCCATTGGGAACAAGCTCAACAAAGATACTCTCAGATCTCATCCAAGGGGAAATTCCTTGAAGTCTATAATGCAGCAAGCTAGGATAGGGACATGATGGAGACTGCCAGCTCCTTTCATATAACTTCTTCCCAGAATCTTACTGTTCCTTCAGAAACCCAAAGTGAGGCTGGTATCATCTATCTTCTTCTTTGAAGCTAGAAGCCAGAAGCTCCTAAAAGCAACTGTAGAGACTAAAAAAAACTCTCTTCCACTCTCACCAACTCTGCCCTGCTCTTGGAATTGATCTCTCCAAATCAGGAGAGATTTCCATGGGGCTTTGGGACTCAGGTTACAGATCCAGTCTAGAATTTCCCCAGGAATCAAAATAATTCTCACTAGTCAACTGTTTGCTATCTCTGTTAACTTCCCTTTTGGAAGAAATTGTGAAAATATTTGCCCCTCTCTAATTTTGTGGTACCACTTCTATTTTCCAGGATCATTAATAGATTGATGAAAGTGGTCCAGCAATCATATCTGCTAGTACTTTCAGGGCCTGAGGATATAGCTCATCTGCAACCACCATCTTGAATTCATCAATAGCAACTAGGTTCTCTCCTATTATCTCCTTATTGTGAATTAACACTATTTCTTCTGGGATTTCCAGTGCAAAATGGAAAACAATAAATAGCTTCTCCTGGCAATTTATACTCAGTCTCAGCTTTAGCATTGCTAATGTTATATTTATAGTTCTATGCTATACTCATCTTGTTATCTGAGTTTTCTTCCATTTCATGCACAAAAATAGGCATTTTAAAGGATGAAGTAAAAATAATATTTGACCAAAGGCAATAGGGAGCCATTGGAGATTGCTGAGTAGGAGAATGACATGGCTAGATATGAATTTTAGGAAAACTTTGGAAACTGTGTGGACAAAATGGAGAGGGTAGAAACTTGAGGCAGAGAGAGTATTTAGGACATTATTACAGTAGTCTAGGCAAGAGGTGGTGAGAGTTTGAATTAAGATGCTAACTGTGTGAGTGTAGATAGGGCATTGGATGCAAAGACATTGGTGGAGGTAGAAACAGCAGTATGTAGCAACTGACTAGTAATATGGAGAGTGGAATGAAGGATAAGGGTGACGCGGCGAGCCTAGGTAACTGGAAGGATGCCTATTCTCTTAACTGAAATCAGGAAATTTGGAAGAGGGATGGTTGTGGATATAAAGTCAATAATTTCTGTTTCAGACAGGGGGAACAGAAGTGAGATTTGTTTCTGTTAGAAGTAACAATATTTGGGAAATGACTGGTAATGTGGGGGCTGAGAGTAAGAAGTCAGAGACGACACCTAGGTTTCAAACCTAGAATACTAGAAGGGTGCTGGGGCCCTGAACACTATTAGGGAAGTTTGGAAGAGGGAAAAGATAATTCAACAAGATCACAACTCAATCATGTCTACTTGTCTTACAGGAGTCATTCTGTTTCACTCAAAACAAAAATGAGGGAAGGTGGTTCTTTATCCCCAAGCAGTGTCTCAAAGAGCAAAATCCAACCTCCAAGGGGCACCTGCCTTAGTGGTAAGGTAACCTGGATGCATGGCAGGAGCTTTTGGGGAAGGGAAAAGAAACAATTTTCCCAATGATATATCCATCAAAAAATCAGAAAATTAGTCAATTATATTTAGATTGGCACTTATGCTCTCAATTAAGATTTTGTTTATTTAATAGATGACTGTAGGCTTTGGGGAAACTGTTAGTAACATAAAATAATGTTTGTTGAGTCTAGAGATGCAGTACTCTTCTCTGTATTTATTCAAGGTTAATTGTTAATTTTAATCCTTCCTTTGATATGCTTATGGCCCTGTTGACAAGTTGAGTCAACAAACAGATGTTACACAGATGTCAAATAAGCCTTCAGGTTTACAGGAAAGCAAGTTGGAATTATATTGAAAAAGTGATTAAAATGTCCATGCTCTTTGACCCAAAGATCCTGCCAGGCATTGCTTGTACTGCCCCACTGGCACCACCTATTGAATTTCTGGTCACCTTCAATGGACATTCAATTGTCTTCAGAATCATTTCCAAACTCTTCTTCTTGCAATTTAAAATACTCGACCTTTTAACCTTATTTCACGCTTCTGCCCAGAATGGACCTTTCACTCCAGTCAAAATTTCTACTCGTTGTTCTAGAAATGCGTCACCTGCACTCCTGCTTTTTGTCTTTTCCAAGTCCCCTCTCTGAAATGAAATGCCTTTCCCCCTCCTCTCTTTTTTCTTTTTTAACTCAATGTTTGGTTTTTAAAGTATGTTCACTTCCCATCATAATGCAATTAGTTTCCCAATTCAGTGAATTTTCCCTTATATTACAGAAAAAAATTAAATCAAAATCAGCTAACAGTCAGCTGTGTATTGAAGTATATACAATATTTCACACTCATAGTTCTCCACCTCTGCAATGAAGAGGGGGGACATTTTTACATCTGGAGACAAACTTGGTCATTATAATTATTCATCATTTTGTCTGTTTTACTGTTACTTCCATTTATATTGTTGTAGTGATCCTATATATGGTTTTCCTAGTTCTGTCTATTTCACTATGTATCATTTAGCATAAGTCATTCCAAGTTTCTCTGAATTATTTCTCATTAGAAAGAATGACTTCTCTCTGAAGTCATTTCTTATTAGAATAGTAATAATTCATTTTCATTCATAGCCATTAGCCATTCCCCAGTGGATGGTCACCCACTTTGTTTCCCATTCCTTGCAACAGCAAAAGTGCAGCACTGAAGATTTTTGGAGGGGGATGTATTATGAAATATATATATAATACATAAAACACAGACACAACTATATAATTTTTGCATATACATATATATACACATAAGATATATTTGTGTATCTTTTATATTTTAATATACATTTTATATATGATAAATATTTTATGTATTTAAAATATATATTTACATATCTTTTTATGTATATGTATATAACATAATTTTTTCTGTGTGTGTGTGTGTGTGTGTGTGTATGTGTAAGCTTTCTCTCTTTCACCTCCTTAACCTACATAAGGGAAATCTCTGGATCAAAAAGTATGGACACTTTATTTACATTTTTATACATAATTCCCCACTTCATCAATGCTGTGTTATTACACCTGTCTTCCCCCAGCTTCTTCAACATTGACTGTTTTTGTTTCTCCCTGACAACTTCTATGTACACATCCTCCTCCCTCCCTCTGGGAGAGAAGGTACCCAGTTTGACCCGACTGCCTCAATGTTCTACAAGATTCCTTTTAGTAACACTAAACATCTCTGAAAATTTTTATGAAGATTCAGATGTGAAATCTCATTTCTAAATCCACCAAACCACCAAGTTTTTACCTGGTTGTGTGAAAGAGTTAATTCCAACTCTTTCCCAGCCTACTGAAGAGTGCTTACTGTAATGGCTAAGTGCAGTGGAGCCTGAGAGGAGAGAGGAGGTGTCTCTTAGGATATGTTTGCACACTGCTGTGTTGATGTTAAACCACTGTGCTGAAACGTTGATGTTGCTCAGTTCTGCCTAGAACCAAATGGTATTTAAAAGACCCCAGGGAGCCTTTGCTGGGCAATGACCTTTGTCTTCTGCTTGGAAGGGTGGTTGGCTTGTCGGCAATTGCTGATCAGTCAGAAGTTGTTTGGTGCTTAGTCTTACCTCTGAATACATCTCCCTTATGGCTCAGGAAAGAGAGGCTATGGACTACAGAATTCAGGCTTCCACAGAGATGCATTATGCCTGTTCCTCGAAGAAAAACAGATGCTGTTTTCACCTAAGGGTCTCGGGGGAATCTGATTTCTATTGCAAAAGAGGTCATGAGAACAAACTATTAAGAACCCAGCTATGAAGTTACCAACTCCCAGGGTCTTAAGAGGACCATTTTTCAGTCTTTCTGTTCTGGTAACTTAATTTTGGTCACGCTATTGGCAAAATAGGACCTAACCTTCTCATCCCTCTCTCACAATCACCCTCCCTCACACACACATACAAAATAGTTCTTTATCAGTGGTAATAGGAAATCCTCATTTTTTCTGGACTAAATAGGAAACATAGGTATAAGATCACAAAGTCATCCTTTTGCATTTTATTCTAAATTAGAAGTTCTTAACCATTTTTGGTTCATGGATCCCTTTAGAAGTTTAGTGACTCCTATGGACCTCTTATTAGAATAATATTTTTAAATAAAGAAAATACTAAATTTCAGTTAAAGGTTACTGAAAACAAAGATGTAATTTTTTTTACCATTCAAATTTACAGATTCCCTGAAATCTATCTATGGATGCCCTTGATCCTTGGACTCTAGGTTAAGAATGCTTGTTCTGTATGGTCAACCAATCCACTCTAATCCGATCCAATTCAACAAGCATTTATTAAATGTATGTGATATAAAGAGATTCAGTATGATACAATAAGTAAAGATCTGCCATTGCAATCAGAAAGACCTGAGTTCAAGTTCTTCCCCTTATACATGCTAGCTGTGTGATCATGGACAAGTCACTTAGCCTCTAAACATCCCTAAACAACTCTCTGAGACTATAAATTATAGATAAGCTGTTGGTGTGCATTAATGGAGGTTGTTTCCACCCCAAAGATTTCCCATACTGATTTGATTAGGAGTGGGTTGGAAAAGGGGTTAGGAATATGTGAATTCTATTGTTCCAAATCACTGACATTCAATGAAAAACTGTTCCTACAGTCAAGGGTTTTATAGTCCACTACAAGAATAGAATACATAAAGCTGTAAGCATATACACTATTATTTGAGGAGAGAGACGACACTAAGAATTGGGTGACGGGGAAAGGCTTCCTGAATGAAGTAGTATCTGAGCTAAACCTTAGAGCAAAGCAGGAATTTTAAGGACAGTGGTGAAGAGACAGCCTGTACAAAGATACAGAGATGGAACATAAAATATAAATCTGAGGAATAACTAAAAAGATAATTTTGTCTGGAATACAGAACACTCAAAGGACAATGTAGTGAAATAAGCCTGGAAAGGTGTCTTGGAAAGGTGACCTAGAACCAAAAAGCACTTTAAATATCAAATTGACAACTTTTAGTTTTGCCCTAGAGTCAAGAGATAGCCACTGAGGTTTCATAAGCAGGCAAGGGACTCAGATGCACCTATGTTTTAGAAAAGTCCAATTAGGAAACCATTGCATTAAGTGTGAATTAAAGTGGTAGCCATGAAAGCAAAGAGAAATGGATAGATGTGTGAGATGTGTGCTGTGTAGGCAGAATCAGCAAAGATCCAAACACTCAATGTGTCATTTGTCACCAGCTGCCCAGGTGGGAGACAAAGCCCCTTTCAAAGTCATCCCAGGGGCTTGGATAGTACAGTGGCTATGGGGCAAATGATCAGCTCCTGGGGCTATTTTGCAAGCATCAACCAAATTATTTTCACTCTCTGGTTAGAGCCTAAGGAATCACTTTTGCCTTTTATTTTCTATTTGATAACAAGTTCCCCCAAAATAACCTCAGCAGATATTGGCAGGTTTCATACCTCCAATTTAGCACAAGTGGCCAGTAGCTGTAATAGTGTTAACCGTGACTAATGCATTTGGTATTAGTAGGTGTAATACCATGTATAATTCCAAGCCAATCCTCCCATTTGTTTCACTAATATCCCCTTTGAAGTTCCCTGAATTGTACATTTGCAGTCTCTTGACAGGTCTAAGTACATATAGATGCCTTTCCATCCCTTCAGCTGAGACAAAGAGTGTTTCTTATTTCTGACCACAAAATTAGTTTTCCATAAGCTCTAAATCATATTTGTGCAAGAGATGGAACTTTTCCTATATCGTTGGTTAACTGATATTCGGGCTTTCCTTTCACTGGCTTTCCTGAGTAAAGCCAGAACATTTATTCTTTCTCAGGAAGGGCAGGGCATGGGGGGGAAGGACTGGGGGGGGGCGGGAGGGGGGAATGGGGAAGAATAGATAACTAAATTCACCCAGAGCAAGAGGGGGCAGGGAGGCAACATAACTTGGATATAAGTTCAGGATCTAACTTCAAATCTCAGAGGATCTATCTTCTGCCAACTAGATAGAAACATCCTCTAGCCTGTGGGTGGTGTGGGTGGTGGGAGCCAAACAGAGCAAGCCAGAGATAGGGAGAGTCAGGAATCAAACAGAAGTTTAATTTCAAAGTAAAGGAAACAGCTTGCAAGCAAGGAGGCAAATTCAACATAGGGCCCCATGCCTATTTGGGGGGACCCACTTTAGTGTGGGGAGATCTCAATACTTATACCAATATGAGACAAGTTTGATTTCATAGCAGGGCTTCATGACCAGAACATGGGTACAGCAGGTGCTTGTCCAAGCTCAGAGAACACCTGGGGCTGCTCAAAGTAATACAATAATTATATAAAACGATTCTGGGATTTTGCTGTGGCTGAAATCATCCAGAGGGTGAGCACAAAGGCTTGTTGTTATGCCAAACTCAGGGCACAGACTGCTTGTTGGCCCATAGCTCTGGAAAATAGGGTGTCTCCTAATAGCTTGACAATTCAAATCCCAGGTATGCCATGGTAAGATTTAAGGCAACTTGCTTACTTTCTTATGCTACAAATGAGGAAACTGCTTCCTCATTCATAAAATGATGAGATTAAACCACATGACCTCTAATGTCCATTTCTGCTCCATACCTATAGAATCATAATCCAACAATTCCACTCTGCAGAAAATTTGATGGCCAGTGGGAAGAAACGTGCTTCAGCTAAGAGAACAACACTGGGCAGAGTGCAGATGGTGACCCAGAGGAGTGGCAGTGGAGAAGGCACACAGGGCCTTCAATTATTTGCCCCGGGACAAAATTCTGATGGCCCCAAGCTAGCTATACCTTTGGTTATTTCCAGAGTCACTTTTTAGGGACAAAGCTAACAATATTACCTGCTTATGTGGGAGAAAAAGCTAGACTGGAAAGAGCTGATTAGGACCTAGCCTCTAATCCTACTGAACCATCACCTATCCATGTCACCATTGGCAAAGTGATTCACTCCCTAAGCCTCAGTTTCCTCATCTGAATACTAATGGGGTTGAATTTCATGATCTCTAAAGTCTTGTCTAGCTGTGGAATCTCAATTCTTATCTCCACTACTGTGAGAAGTGGATTAATAGAAAAGATGGAAAAAGGGGAGAAAGCAGAGTTGTTTGTGCTTTTAGATTGGAGATAATGCCAAATGAAGGTTGTTGGCACAATTGTCCATCAACTGGCACCTAAGATGAAGAGAAAGAATGTCAGGGACAATAATTGTACTCAGCTAATTTCACCAACTAGTACCAAAAATATTAAATCCAATTATTTTTATATTAAACCCAATTTCCATTTCAATACTGACACCTACTTCTTCCATACTTCCATCAGTTTAAATTCATCAAGCCTAAAGTACCAAATATTGTCAAGTCTTACAGTCTACAGGCATTTATTAGGCACTTCTATGTGCTAGGAACTGTGGTAAGCATTGGGAATACAAATATGAACCAAATTACTTATTTGCTAGGGGGTAGTTTAAAATTCTTAGAAAAAAAGATATACAGAATATTTACTGCTCCAATTCCCCGGTCCATTTAGCACCCTGTGAAAGAATTGGCCCTTCAGGAAAAAAATGGAACTGAGATGTTTGACTTGAAGGGTGGAAGAATGCTAGCTATCTTCAAGAGTCTGAAGGGCTTGTTCTTGCTTAGCTCCAAGGCAAGGATTGACTCACTCCATATCTGGGTCAGATCAGACCCTCCACTCTGCAACTGGAGGCTTTACAGAAAACAAGTAGCCACATTTGGTCCACAGGCTGTAGTTTGCCAATTCCCACTCTTGAGAGCAAAGCTAGGAGGAATCAGCCTAGGACACCAAGGTTCAAAGAGGCAGATTTCCACTCATCATAAGGAAAGTCCAGTAGGTCAAGCCAAGTCAATAAGCATTTATTAAGCCCTTACTATGTGTCAGGCAGCATGCTAAAAAGGGACTCATCCTAACAATTAAGGATGTACAGTAGTATAATGTGCTGAAAGTGAGCACTGGAGGTCTTCAAGGAGAAGCTTGATGTCTATTTTTCTGATGCTATAAACTACCATGTAGAGAGTTGTTCAAGGAGGGGTTAAACTAGATGCCAGTGCCAGGACTGTGAAATTGCTAGGTAACTGAAGAATGCATTTGACCCAATTTGAAATCTTCATTTCATTAATTATGCACAATAATGTCACTGGGAGGGGGAAAAAAGTCTTTGTCAATATACTGAATTTTTTTTTATAGATTTGTGATTAACTTCTAATTATAGACTAATTACCCTATTCATTATCATGACAGATTTTATGTGTTGACATAGAATCTATAAATGATGCCAGCAAGGCAGCAGCAGATTTAATACATTCTAATATCACAATCTTTTTCTTCACCAAGAAAGTACAGAGAGAACTAGGCTGCTGCTGCTTGTCTGGTGGCTTATTCTTAGTAGTGAGCATTAAAAAACAGTGACAGGATTTCAGCAGCAAGAGAATGAATGACTCAGGTGAACTTTCTGATTTTACTTCTAAGGGAAATTTAAGGTAAGAGAGAAAAATGGGCTCTGTTTCTAGGTAGCAGAAGCCTAGATGGATCAATGAAGCAGCTGACTTGAAACAGATGTGTGTGTGCACACATGTGTATGTGTGTGTGTGTGTGTATACAAGTCTTTGTGTTCAAGTGTTTATCTACTAGCACTGATGAACAACTCACTCATATTTCCTCAGAAAATGAAGTGGAAGATTCCATAGAACAGAAAACAGCATTATCTCTACCAATAGAGGAAGGATTCAATCATATTTGGGGCTGTTATTTTTTGGTTGCTTTTATGCTGCTGTACTAGATCTAATCTCGCTATCAGTGTGTTCCTTTTTCCATTGTAAATAATACCATCAACTCCTCCTACTTGTTGGTTGCCTCCCAGGAAGTTTCTTTATCTCTAGAAACTTGGAAATTGCATCTTGTCTCATTCCTGTTCACTCTCAAGGCAATAGCATCCAGATATCCCTCATTCTGTTCAGAGGAAGAGAAAGCCATTGCCTCCCACACATCTGCCAGAGATACGCAATTTGAAATCTCCAATGAAAGATTTGCAGCAGCTCATTTACCTAGGTGGGGGTCCAACTGGCAGAAGAGGAAGTCAGGCATGTATAAATCCCAGTTGTTTGCAATCTGATGGTCCTACTGAGTTCTTGTTCTCCTGGGCTCAACAAAAAGCATGCCTTCTGCTTGCAACAAAGAAATTTCAAAAGTTACCCCCAAGACATGACAGATAATTCCTGGTTGTTACACTATAGAACTTGTAGCATGGTTTTGGTTTTGTTTTGTTTTTTTTCCATCTAGGGATCATGATCCTCTTTCTCTGGGTCAGGCAGGAAAATAGAATGACTAAGCAAAATAATTAACATAATGATTGAAAGGAAGCATGATATTGGAGCCAAGAAGACCTGTGTTCAAATGCTGCCCCGGTCATATGCTGGCTGTTTGACTGCAACATAACCCTTCCCTTCTCTGTACTCCTCCCAAAATTCACTACTTCTCTAAATAATAGGACACTCAACTTGTAGATTTCTATCTGTGGAGCTAGTTTCTAAGCACAGGTTCCCTACACAAATGAAATCACAGGATTGGATTACCCCTCCCCCCCCCAAAAAAAGGATCCATTAATAGCAGATCCACATCCAGAACCAAAGGAGTTTGAATGCATGCTATTTTCAATGTAGTTTTTTTTTCCTTTTGTTCTGCTTTTTCTTTCATAGCATGACTAATGTGGAAATATGTTTAACGTGATTGCACATATATAACTTTTATCAGATTGCCTGCCATCTTGGGGAGGAGAGAGAAATTTTTGAAACTCAAAATTTTATAAGAATGAATGTTTAAACCTATATTTACATGTAATTGGAAAAAATAAAATGCTATTTACATTAAAAATGTAATTGACAAATGTTTAATAAGAAAAATACCCAAAAATAATTCTTAAAAGTTAAATCTTTACAACCAATTGTTGGGACCTCATTCTCTGGATGACCTCCCCTAACTCTGTCCAAATACCTGTCTATATTCCCAAGGCCTAAACCTAGTTCTGCCATGATTCTGCTCATTACTTTTGCTCATCTTTCCTTATCCAGGGATCCCAGATCTTAGAAACACAATATTAATTATTCTAAAAGGAAAATGAAAATTAGTGGCCTTTTTTGGGAAACCAAATGAAGTTTATGTAAAACTGCTAATTAACTGCTAATTCCTAGGTAAACAGCACAAGAGGTAGAATTTGTACAGCTCACTGCAGGCCTACATTGAAATGATCCTGCTTGCCTATCTAAAGAAATTAAATAATATGGTTCTTGTTTTCTAACTCAGGAAACCAAAGTATAAGGGAATTAAGTCACTTGGCCAGGGCAACCAAGTTCGATAGCTATGGGGTACATGGAGAGCTAACACAGCCAGATGAACATAAGCAAACAGACTGCAGAGGAAATGTTCTTCAAGATGGAGAGAGAAAGACAGAATGGGGGAAGAGAACAAAGAGGAGAGGACAAACAGAGAGAAAGAAGAAAAACAGAAAGACAGAGACAAAGACAGAGAGAGGAGGGAGAGAGTAAAGGGGAGAAAGGGAGAAACAGATGAAGGGGACAGAGAAAAAAGTAGGAGGGAGAGAGAGAGAGAGAGAGAGAGAGAGAGAGAGGGTGGAGGAGGGAGGGGAGAGAGAGGGAGGGGGGGGGAGAGAGAGAGAGAGAGAGAGAGAGAGAGAGAGAGAGAGAGAGAGAGAGAGAGAGAGAGACTACTCGAGATAGGGAAGACAGGAACGGGAAAGACAAAACCATCCATCTTTGGAACCTATAGCCTCTCAAGGGAGACGTCCATTTTTCAGCTTCAGGAAGTCTTCACTAACTTGTACCTTCACAGCATTCCATAGGTTTCAACCCCAGAATGCAGGAGGAAAATCTGCCTTTTCTCAAACAGCCTTTAGTCCTGTCAGTGGTTTCATCCTCACTCCCCTGTCTCCCCTCCCTCTTCACCCTGTATATCCCATAAGAGCAGTCACATAAGGGGTAATATAACAGAGGGAAACATCAAAGCTGCCAGATCATTCAGCCAAGGTCTGGAACGGGCCAGCGGATCAAGAGATGATGATAAAGAAGGAAACAACCCCTGGCCTGTCATATGATTGGATTCTCCATGGGAGGTGGGGGTGGGGTCTCAATAACCCACATCAAGCAAGTGATATGTGACTGTTTCCAGTATAGTTGCTGATCACAAATGGTAGTATTTGTATTATTTTTTAAAAATAATAAGACTCTCCATCAAGTTCAAGCCTAAAGAGGCAGTGAGAAAAGATGCTGGATTTGGAGTAAAAAAAAAACAAAAACAGAACAAAAGACCCCAGGTTTGACTCCCAATTCAAAGCTTGTACAAAGTACTCCTATATAGGCATCTGTTTCCTCATCTGTAAATTGAGGGGCTTGGCCTAGATAACCTTTAAGGTATCTGCCAGTTCTAAATCTATGTTCCTAATCTAAGCAATTGATTTTAGAGCTAAGGGGTTAATAACAGCCTTTCAAAAGAAGAGCCCCAAAGTTCCAATTCAATACCTTTCAATTCTACAAGCATTTCTTTTTTTTTTCCTATAAGCATTTCTTAAACACCTACAGGTCGCTGTGCGAAATTCTGGGAATACAAAGACAAGAATTAAATATGCCCATCTTCAATCCTATAAGTTGTAGCTTGGCTCTGGCAAGTAAGGTACCATTGACTAAGCACTGATTCTTGGATAAGAGTCAGGACAAAGTCACTGACTTTCAAAGCAAGGGTACAGGGTAAGGTGGGAGGATAGCATTGAAAATTGGTACCAAACATCACACTAACACTTGTTGGACCTGGGGCAAAAATAGAATTTGGGTAGGAGAACAGATCACACAAATTCAAAGGAGCCAATAAAAGATCTCAGACAAGAGGTCTCTAGCAGGAGACAGAGATACTATTGGTGGGAAAAAAACAGGACTGGAGAGAAAAGGAAAGGACCCAGCAAGGTCATCATGGCTAATGCCTAATTATTCTTTCTTTCTTTCTTTCTTTCTGCTTTTTGGAGGGGGGAAAGCAGGACAATTGGGGTTAAGTGACTTACCCAAGGTCACACAGATAGTAAGTGTTAAGTGTCTGAGGCCGTATTTGAAATCAGGTCTTCCTGACTCCAGGGCTAGTGCTCTATTCACTGTACCACCTAGCCACCTCACTAATTATTCTTTCTAACTAGAGTTGAAACTCAGTTGTTTTTACCTGTCAAAGGAGTAAAAGTCCTATCTGTGCTATCTAAAATTTTGTGCCCTCAGGCAAAGCCCTCATTGGTTTATGTGAGATAGGTCATAGGATCATAGCTTTAAAGCTGAAAAGGGAACTTTAAGGGCTATTGAGTCCAATCCCCTCTTCTTTAAAGATGAGAAAACTGAAACTGAAAGAGTTTAAGTGACTTGTGCAGGGTCATAGCTAGTAAGTGTCTAGACTAGATTTAAACTATAAATCTGCTGACTCCAGGTCCAGCAGCTTGTCCACTATACCATGAAACCTCTCAGACAGCCAATCTCAGATCTCCAAGTCTCATCATATGCTTTTGGACACCCCAATTTGCCCCTAACATGAGCTCACTTCTCCTGGCCTTATTCAATGGTGTCTCTTCCATTCTAACAAAATCTTCATTTCTAAAATTACTTTCAAGTCCTTTCTTTGTCTCTCCAAAAGAAATGTCAGAGAAACAAAAGGTTTCTCAGCCCAAATCTCTGAAATAAATCTTTGCATTAGGGGACCAGTGAAATAATAATCCCTTGCCAGAGTTCTGTCGTGCTAATGATGTATTAATGTCAGTCTCTATTGTAGCACCATTGCCCTGATGATGTGCTACTCAATAACTTGGCACCACTTGTCAGAAACTCAGTCAGGTTGCTCAAGCTTTGCAAATTTCATCTTAAAAACCTTCATAATTTAAAGAACTACTGAGGACAAAAGTTGTTAGGAGGTAGGCATACCAAGTCCCTGGTCCCCTTTGAGTTATATCAGGATGAGGAAGGTCACAGCAATAGCAAAAGGAAGAAAAACTGGGGTCCTCGAGATGGAAATCCCTACTATTTAAGGATGTCTTCTCTCATAGCTAAATTCTCCCCAAGTATATTTTAGGCTGTAAAAGTGAAATAAAGTGAAAATAATCAGTTTTGTAGATACTAAGAGACTCTAGGCAAAACGGGTTAATGGAAAGAACATAGGATTTGGCACCAGACAATTCATGTTAAAGTCTTGGCATCCATTTTCATGGCCTGTATCTGTATGACTTTGACCAAACTGTTAAATTTCAATGGGTCTAAGTTTCTTTATCTGTAAAACAAGGAGGTGGGGTTAACCTCTAAAGTCCCTTCTAGATATAAGTTGTTTTAAGTTACTTCTATTTCAGCTCTTCTTTCTTTTTTTTTTTTTACAATATATTTTCAGGGCACTCTATGACTGCTTCAAAGCAGAGGTTCCCAAACTTTTAGTATGAGTGCTTCTTGGTAATACAGAACAGAATTCTCTGGCCCTGACATGATAGCAATGTGTTCTACCTACTATCCTTTGAGTGAGACATAATACATACTGACAAAATCACTATGAATTCAGTAAGGCTTTTACATGATTTTTTTATTTGATTCATCAGAATAGCATTTGTACACATTTGAAAAATAGTCATGGATTTATTATTTAATTACTTTATTCTACAGAGAGAATCTTAGCATCTTTATTATACAGAGTCATTGAATCAGCAGGTATAACTTTAAGAGATTGGAGCTCTGGGTTAAGCAATGACACTTTCAAAGTTATATCTAGCTCCACATCCATTATTTAGATTTTAATACAAGTGCAAAAACTTGCCACAGCATGTGTTGACAAAAAGCATGAGGCATTTCACATTGTCAGGAGCCCATATGGCTTCATAGACCCCTTACACTAACTGTGTAGTCCTCAGGTCAGGGACCTCTGCTGTAGAGCAGGGCTTCTTAAACTTTTTCCACTTGAGACCTCTTTTCAGCAGTTTTTGTTGGGGTTGCATGGCCTGAGGGAATGCACAGTGCAAAGTGCACATGCTTTGTGTTCAGAAACAAGACAGCAGTAAAATTATCCAATGCAACATGGACAAGTGCTTCCAGAAACACCTCAGATTCATTATGCCTTTGATTTTTAATTAATTTTTGGTTATTGCACATCCAGAAACCTTTTATTGTTGCCAAATTTTTTGAGACCCTATATGGGATCACAACCCACAGTTTAAGAAGTACTTCATTTAAGAGTATAATCCTAGTTATTTTATGAGATCTCTGAATCATTTGTAAAGCTCCTTAAAATGTTTACAGGGTAAGATATCTCTTCCAACAAAAATGCATGATTTATTCTTGCATAGTCACACAATCCATCCTTCATGTTTTGAATATCCTCCCTTGTCATCTTTGCTTATTGAAAACCTTGGTTCCCTTTAAGGCCCAGCTCAGGCTGCCTCATGGATGAAGCCTGCCTGATTATTCCCAGCAAAAAAAATGTTCTCTTACTCAAATTTTCCTAGAACGCTTGTTTGGAGTTCTCTTTTGCCCCTCTCATACTCAACCTTGTACTATCACGGTTAATCTATGTACTATATAGAACCTCCAGTACAATGTTAGCTTCCTGAAAGCTGGGGCTATGAGGTTTTTCATCTTTGTATCTCCAGGGTCAAGCAAAATATCTTGTATAGAATATAAAATTGAAACATGTTTGCCAAATGAATTAATTCCTTAAATAAACTAAGGGGTCACACATTTAAAATAAGACTAATTTTTTAATTTTATAGTTTGGTCTTTGTAAAGTGAACAAATCCCTTATAAAATGGACAACCATAATTTATGTTTTATAAATTTGGATTCTGATATTCCAAGTCATACCTGTATAGTTTTGGGGGTTTTTGTTGGGCTTGGGTTTTGTTTGGCAGGGGGAAGGCAGGGTAATTGGGGTTAAGTGATTTGCCCAAGGTCACATGGCTAATAAGTGTTAAGTGTCTGAGGCTGGTTTTGAACTCAGGTTCTCCTGACTCCAGTGCTGTGTTCGCTGAACCACCTAGCCACCCCACTACTTGTATGGTTTTAAAATGAATGTTCCTGGCTTTATAGTCTTAGATATAGAACAACTCAAAGACTACATTCTTTATCCATATATGATATTAACAGACCATTAAGTGATACAAATGGATCAAGAATTGGGCTTGGAACCAGAAACTCATCTTCATGAGTTCAAATCCAGTTTCAGACATTAACTAGTTGCATGACCCTGGTCAAGTCACTTAACCCTGTTTACCTCACTTTCCTCATCTGTAAAAATGAGCTAAAGAAGTAAACGGCAAACTGCTCCAGCATCTCTGCCAAGAAAACCCCAAATGGAGTCACTGAGAGTTGGACTTGACTGAAAAATGACTTAATAATAACAACATAGGATGGAAATGGGTGGACCTAGTCTGATAAAAATACCCATCTCATTCCCTCTACTTCCTTACTTTTCCTGAACTTGGACTTAACTTTTATAACCATCTTTTAAGAAGAAGGAGTTAAGTAGAGTGGAAAGAATACTGGCTTTGGAGTTAGGGGATGTGGGTTCAAATCCTTCCCCTCATGCTCTGGGGTTAAAGGACCTGGGTTAAATGCTTACTACTTGTTTCACTATAAGTAAATCACGTAGGCTTCATAGACCTCAGTTTCCTCATCTGTAAAATAGACCGATTAATCTCTCATGTGAAATGATTATAGTTGCTAAAGTACTTTCTAACTTTACCAATGCAATCTAAGGAGTCATCCATATAACACTTTGATAAAACTATATTCTGAGATTAGATAAGTAATTTTGAAACAATGTTGAGTCTAGAAATCCCAGGGAGGTAAAAAGTTGCTGATTCTGACCCTACTGTGAAAAAAACAAACTGTTAAACCAAACCTCTGTTGCCATATGATCAGCATTTGTTTCAATAGGACCATCAGGAAGGTGGTGAGTGAGGGAAGGAGTTCAAGTCCTCTGCTCCCAAAAGATGGGGCCTCTTCTCCCCCACTTCAGGAATGGATATTTTTCTCCTTTATTAGACCAGAATGATCTATGAGGACCAACTACAGGAATATTTGTGCATCCTATCTCAGGGCCTACTCTTTGTTAATATGACCATTGCCTAGGCTTTCTTGTTACTTTGGGGGACCGTAAAATGACATATCTGGATAGACACCTAAGGTGGTCTTCCCAGTCATTTGTTTCCTATGGCTGCCAAGATCAAACACAAAAACCCTGTGTTTGCTATTCAAAGCCTTTCAGAACCTGGCTCTTCCCATCTTTCCACTTTTCTTATACTTTACTTCTCTCCATGTACCCTCTGATCCAGTCACACTGGTCTCCTTGCTCTTCCTTGCACGAGACATTCCCTTACCCAACTTTCTCTGTCTCTCTGTCTCTTTCTGTGTTTCTCTGTCTCTGTCTCTGTCTCTGTCTGTTTCTCTGTCTCTGTCTCCTGTCTCTGTCTCTCACTTAATAAACCTTATTCCAGCCTCCAATATGTGTGTGGTCTCCTCCTAAATACTCTCTCATCACAGATTTCCATTGTCCACTGCAAAGAAATCCAGACTAATATTCCATAGCAGTACAGATCTAATCCACAGATGGACTAATCTTGCTACATAATCTTTGAATTGTTGCACAGTGTTGACCTGGACATATTGGGCAATTGGGAATTTATTTCACCACTCCACTAATACTTGTATTTTATTCCCTACAAAGAACACAAGTCACTGTACTTTTGCTCTCACATACTGTGAGTCCTGGCTAGTAATGTACCAGCTAAAAAGAATGCATGGTTCACTGACATTCTTCCTTCACATTATGAGATTCTTCTTCTGATCAAGAAATATTCAATGGATGATCTTTGTGTTGAATAAGATATACATTTATATGAACATATGGTATATTCTTTTGTTAATTAATTATAAATGAATTAAACACATATGTGTGTATGAGTCTCTTGGTTGGTCCTGCTAACCTTTCAGTTTATTCATTTTAATTAATTCATTTGGCTATTCAATTCAACAAATGGTTTTTAATTTTCTACCATTTTCACCATGCAAGGTCCTGAGGCACCTAGGTGGTACAGTGGATAGAGCACTGGGCTTGGAGTCAGGAATATCCAAATTAAAATCTAGCCTCAGATACTAGCTGTGTGATTTACTTGGTCTCAGTTTCCTCAACTGTAAAATGGGGATAATAACAGCAAATACCTCCCAAGGATGATGTGAGGACCAATGCCTAGCAGAGTGCCTGGCCCATAGTGTCACTATATAAATGCTTATTCCCTTGAGGGAGATACAGAATTAGGAAAAGTCCATGTGGTCCTTATAATCTAGTCAGAGAATAAGACAACAACTCAGATAACTATGTATCAATACTTTAAAAGAGTTTGCTATTTCAACAGTGCAGATACTACCATCAGTGCAGATTGTAACCCCTCTCCATATTCATAAATGGTCTTGAAGAGTTGCTTTTGCTAGAAGATATATCACTCTCCAATCAGTCTTTCTGATCTTAGCTAGGTTGATCTCCAATCAATACTCACATATATACCGTGTTTCCCCGATAATAAGACACTGTCTTATTAAATTTTTTGGACAGAAAAACACCAGAGGGCTTATTTTCAGGGGAGGGCTTATTTTAATGAACATTGACAGCAATTTTATTAAACAGGTAAATGTGAACAAAAAAATGTACCTTTATTCAATAAGCAAATCACTGGGGAAGAACAGGATGATGCGCTCACTGCTGCAGCTCTGATTGGATGCAGCTCAGAGCGCGGCGTGCATTTCACCCGGGGGGGGAGGGGAACGGTGCATACAGAGGGTACCGTAATGTAGCGTGTAGCGCAGGGGATCACCTTCACTACAGTAGCAATCTCAATAGGGCTTATTTTCGGGGGAGGGCTTATTTTAGAGGAATCTTACACAGTAAGGGGAGGGCTTATTTTCGGGATAGGTCTTATTATCAGGGAAACACGATATATATAAAGAATTATGTGAATATTCTATTTTTATTATTCCCTGTGTTTTTGATATTGCTAGGGGAGATGCCAATAGAACACAATGCCTTTTTGTTCATTAATAAAATAATCTTCTTGATGGGGGTGGATTCCTTAACCTCATCAATTTGACCAGGTTCTATTGTTTAACTCATCATACCCCTTCTAATCAGGGCAGCAAGGTGGCACACTCATCTTCCTCAGTCCAAATCCAGCCTCAGACACTTACTAGCTATGTGACCCTGGGTAAGTCATTTAACTCTATTTGCTTCAGTTTCATCATCTGTAAAATGATCTGTAGAAGGAATGGCAAACCACTCCAGTATCTTTGCCTAGAAACCCCAAATGGGATCATAAAGAGTTGGAGATGACTAAAAAACAACTCAAGTCTTTCTAATAAAAATTCCATTTCCCCCCCTAAGTTCAGCACAACATCTACTGGTAATATAAATTATATGCAATGAGGTTATAAGAAAGATGAAATTGATAAAAAGATAAAAGCAATTGGTCTTGCTAGATTGTGTTTCTTTCTTTTTCTTGGAGGAGGGTGGAGGTGGTGTCTAATCATTTACCATCTTTGTTTTGTTTTTAGTAACCTATTTGGCACTGTATTTCTATAGTTGGGGAAAAAAAAGAAAAAGAAAAAATCAGAAGGCACAGGGTGTTTTGTTCACCACCTTCCCCAGTTCCCTCACTCTATTCCCCTTTCAGGGAAAGAGATTGTATCTCAGGTGGTTCCCAAGTTTCCCCCAGTTAATTCACAGCATCCAACGTTGCCTGATTTAGCTCATATTGTTACCTTGCCTATCAGAACCCCTGAACATTGCCAAGAAGGAAAGAGGCACAGAACAGAGCCCAGCACAGCACACCAAGGAAGGAAAGTGCCATCTGATTAGCCCAAGCCAAGCAACTTAATAGGTTTGTTTCTGAAAAGCACAGAAAATTTGTAAGATAAAGATATCCCTGGGAAGTTCCAAGTTGATGATCACCTAGGCTGGGTGTTGATAAAGAAATTCATTGCTTTTTCACTCCCCCCAGGGCAATCAATCAACTCAGCAGTGTTAGCCACAATCTCCATCACAAACTTATAGTGAACAACAGGGGCCAACACAATTGTTCAGAGGCAGGCAGTACATTTTTTTAAGTGTTCTTCCTCCTCTATACACCCCCTCCTCCATCCCCTTATTCCTCTTAAATATTTGAAATGTGAGGATGTTAAATGTTTCAGAAAGGGAGGAGGCAGAGTTCATTCACTGGTGAGAATTGTTTTCCAGGCATTGGGAGCTGTCCAAGCTTCCCTGGTGGGGTCAGCCAGCACACTCCATCCTGAGCAGTGGCCCCTAATGTCCCATGAGTCCCTCTCTCAGCTACACAGATCATGGGAAGGGGTATAGGACTGAAGACCCCAGCTGTCTGCCTTCATTCTTGCTCGGTTTCTTTTGAAAACATGTTTGACACATAGAAAGCTGGTGTTATGCTGATTGTGATATGTGTTGACAATAATGGGCCATCATCAGTCAAGAAAATAATGTAGAGAAAAGAACGCTGAATTTAAGAGTCAAGATACTATTCTGAGTTTTGGTTTCAGTCTTTTCTTACCATGTGGCTTTGGGTGGGTGACTTGATCTTTCCTCTATAAAGTGAGAGGATTGGACTAAATGACCCTTAGGGTTCTTTCCAGTTCTAACATTGTAAGTAAGGAAAGAAATTCTAGAATCTGGAATAAGGGCATTGGCATGATTTGGAATAGATTAAAAGGCTATGTTTCTCTATTTTCTTCTCTCTCAGATGCCCAAGTCCCACTTTCTAATCTCTATTATATATTCTAGGAGTCCTTCCTAGGGAGTTTATAGATGAAACTCTACCAGACTCTACCTATCTACCATAATTGATTTTACAAAGGACTTTGGTTAAAATCATTAAATATGAGACAGAAAAGTGAAACTGATGTAACAGCAACCACATTAGGAGCCAACCATTTTCTAATGAAGAACCTACATACACTAGAAAATGAAGGACAAACTGATGGAATCTTATTATAAAAGAAAACTTTTCCATCAAGAAACATAAGAAAAGGTAATTGAGAATGAAGGACAAGATCAGGACAAGGTAGAGGAAAGGAAGAAAATGGAGATAGAATGACAGGCAAAAAAAGTGAGAAGAAAAGTGTTAGAAGAAAGATCTAGAAAAGAAAATGGAAAAAAGGAGGAAGACGGCTACATAGAGAGGAAGTAAACAGTACAATGAAAAAAGTGCTGGATTTGTAGCTAGAGGACCTGAGTTCCAATCCCAGCTCTGCTATTTATTACGTGACCTGAGGTGAATCATTTAACTTCTCTGGGACTTAGTTTCCTCATCTGTACCATGAGGGGCTGGATCAGATGATTTCTATAGCCCTTTTCTGTTCTAAATCTTACATTATGACAAATAAAAAGAGAAAATGAAAAAAAGCTAAAATTAATAATGTAGAGACGAGAGAAATTTCTGAATTGATTATTCCCCAGAAGAATTAGCCAACTATAAGTGAATTAGCCTTCAATAAGTGACAAGATAGACCTGCCTGTCCTTGAAGTCTTTCCAGATTGGTAAAACCTATCACAGCTTGTTCTCCATGGGCTTTCATAAGTGAACCTAGAATTTCCTCTGTGGCCAACCAAGACAAGGTGGGTTATCAAATTTTTTAAGACCCAACCCATCAAGATGGAGGTATTTAAATGATAGTTTACTTAAGACATAAACAAAAATGGAGCTGATCATATACTTGTTTATTTACAAAAATATATTTATTTTTGCTATTGCATTCTCAGCAGATTTTTATCATGCTCTTATTTTCTTACTGAATAACTATAAGGGAATTTCCAAAAGGAGTTCCCTGGAGAGGAAGTTCAGGAATGAGATCAGTAATCCCTCTTTCCTGGGTAGAGATTTCCTCAGATACTACCCAAATTATGGATGGGGGACAGGTAATCCTTTTTTAAAAAATATATATGGCCTTTTAGATAAGGTTTAAGAGGGGGATGTGTATATTATTATTTTTTATACCAAACATCATAATTTATCTCCATCCAGATAGTCAGTACTTTTTTATGCATTTTCCATAAGGAAGGTTCCTTACACTTTTCAAATTGTGAACCTTTGGCCTGCTCCATTTTCACTGTGGTTCCTGTTTTCTTGGCAGGCACCTGTGACATGCCTGTAGAACTACTTTCTTAATGACCCCATTGGTCAGCAGAGCTGCTCCTGTGGAGCAAATGACTTTCACAGATGAGATCTGTCCAGATGTGTGTGTCTGTGTGTGTGTGCGTGTGTGTGTGTGTGTGTGTGTGTGTTTTGGAACATTCTCTTCCCCAAAGATGTATTTCCTCTATGCAGATTCTGGCTAAATGGGTGGAGTAATACAACAGGAGCCTAAATGAAGGCTCTGGGACCCTGAGAGAGGAAGAGAAATAAGGGGATCTATATATCTGAAGATGCATAGATTCACATCAAGTTCTTTTCATTCTAAATACTCTCTTTGCTTTCAAATCCTTCATTGTGCAAATGCTTTATGATATACCTTGGCTTTGGAACAAGAGAGCTAAGAAGAAACCAGTTGAAAGGGAACTTTTTAAGGACAAGCTAAAAAAGCAAAATTAATGGATTTTTCTTCCTCTAACCAGCTAAGAGTAGCTGTTTCCCATGGAAACCTAGAACACCCTAGAACACAAGGGTACCATACATTTGTAGTACATTTCCAATGTCTTAAGGCTCTTTCCCACCTATTATTTCATTTTGTTTCTTTTGACAGCCCAGGAAACATAGAGGTCATTATTCTCATTTGACACCAGAAGAAACTGAGGCTTATCAGGGCTACTTTTTAGGCTAGGTGTTAGGGTTAGGTCCTCAAACTTGGTTAAGAAACCTAAAATAAGGGTTCTTAACCAGGGATCTATGAATTGACGGGTTGGGTTTTTAAAAATTTGATAACTATTTCAATATGATTGACTTCCTTTATAATCCTATATATTTTATTTTATGCACTCAAAAAAGATTACCCTAAGACTCAGCTCAGTTCCTATCAGAAGGCCATTTTGGTCCCTGAA
>NW_027185799.1:23924624-23978682 GCF_028583685.1 Petaurus breviceps papuanus
CTAAGACTCAGCTCAGTTCCTATCAGAAGGCCATTTTGGTCCCTGAACTGCATAATGCCTGTTTTCCTCAAAATAACTTCCATCTACTATACACCTAGTTGTTTGACATATTATTCTCACATTAGAATGTAAGCTGTTTGAAGACAGGAGCCACATTTTTGCCTTTTTTTCCCTCAGATTCTTAGCTTTTAACAGGGAGCCTAGCACATAGCTTAATCAATGCTTGCTGACTTGACTGTATGATTGCTAGCAATCCCAACCCAATTTATACACTTGTGATAGCCCCAAGAGCACTAGGAATAAAACAAAATCTCTAGATTCAGATGGGACCACCAAAGGACCAGGATATGGCCATTTCCATCTTTATTTGTCATTTCCCTAAGCACCATCCCTACATCTATTCCAGAAAAGGTAGGTGAGTTAGCTACTGGAAGAGCCTATCAGGTGCCCTCTTGAAGAGAAAGCTTCTCAAAATTAGCATAGACTCTAAGGCCCCTGGTTAAAATGAAATCAGCCTGTGGACAAATGGTAACTCGGGTCTAAATTGAAAACAAAGCCAGCACCAACATTGTACTTCATTCATCTCCCCAGGTTCTGCACCACCAACCACATTGTTGCCATGACATTAATAAGGAAGAGAAGGGCTGGGGAGAGTTTTGTAGACTGACATTGAATGCAAGCTGGCTAATTGATTCTTCTGAGTACCTCTATTAAGGCCGAATGAGCTAGTCAGAATTCATTGTCTCAGCCCTAACAAAGTGGGGGGGGGAGAAGGGGGAGGCACAGATACCCCAAAATAAGATGGGTAAATTAATCAATTAGATTTTCTAAATTCTCTTAACCTCAAATTTCTAAGGCATCCTTAGCTATATCAAAAAAGAAAAATCATTTTTCCTTAGTAAATCATTTTTAACCAGGTCATATCTCCTTAAATAGAAAAAAATATTAATTTTCTTTGGAGGTTTAGAGCTTGAAATTGTCATGCTCGTGGTATATATTTTTTGCACAGCCTTTATTTTTCACAAGACAGCAAGCTGCAGCTCAACAGAACCAAAAAATTGCTTCTGTTATGTGGGGACTTCGATTTCTAATAACAGTGCAATATTCATTGCTAGTTATTCAGTCCTGGAGCCAGTAAGACAGCAGAGGAGAGACAGCAAAGAAGAGATTAATAGGGTAATACCTCTTCTTTTCTCCCCATTTCTTTTCCTGACCTTCACCTCCTTTGACTCCATTCTATAGCAACCCACATTTCTACTGACCTAAGATGGTTTTAGTTTGGTTCTGTGTATGTTTGAAATTGAAGGTTATCTTAATTTTGTGGGTAAAAATTTAAAATATTCAGTGAAATTTACAGAGCTTGTGGAAGCTCTTCTCATGAACTCACAACAGATAGACATGGTTGTATGAAAATATTCAAGGTTTTTTTTTAATGGCAACAAAGCTATCTTTTCAAAGTATCACAATAGCTTAAAACTACACAAAGGTTTTTCAGATACCCCATACATCCAACAATTGAGAATTGTTGAATGAATTATGGTATAATAATATGATGGAATATTACATAGCACCACAAATGTAACAAATGCAAAATAAAATCTATGGAAAGCAGAGTGGTTATGGTATAAAGGGACCTGAATGTGGAGGTCAGAGAACTTAAGTTTGAAATAAAAGAATAAAAGTTTGAAATAGAAGAATAAAGTGACTTTATCAAAGTCATATAGCAGCAGAGTCAGTCTTATCAACTAAATTTCAGGGGGTTAGACTTGATTTCTAACGTTTCCCCCATCTCTCATTCCTCTGACTTTATGTCCTGTAATTAACTTGACCTGAAATAGATATTGTGAGGTTCAATCAGAAAAGATATGTAAGGGTATTTTCCAAATCTTAAAATATCACGTAGCTATCAGCTGTTAAGATTGTTAGATGACTAGATGTAAAGCAAGATTAGCAGAATAATTTATAGACCACATCACAACTAAAACGATACCAGCAAAAGGCCAGCAAAAGTTAAATTATAAATACCTGGCTGAAGACAGAAGCACCACAGAGTAAATGTACTGTTAGTCTAATTATGTTAAAATGTATATTACATACTTAAATGTGTGTAGAGGTATGTGTGTATAAAGTATATTATAACAACATACATGTATATGTATACATCTATTAATAATATATAATATGTGATGTATATATAATGTATTGTTTATATATGTATATACCAAATCCACCAAATAAAATCCCTAATTTTAAGCTACTTAATTCATCAGGAAAATATAATATTTCTGAGTGTGGTGACAAATCTGTAATACCTGCCACCAGGGAAAATGAAACTGGTAGAACCTTTGAGGATATAGACATATGCACAATATATTTCTATATAATACATCATTATATTATATTACATGTTAATATTGTAATATTATATTAGTTATAATATAATTATAGTATGCTATATGTGTTTCTATGTGATTTATAATGTATCTACATTTGGAGACTCCATGTTTCCCTCAAGCTAAAAGTGTAACCACCATACATGGACTCCATCCCAGTGCTGATCTGAACTGAAGCTTTGCTCTGCTCCATTTCTAAACTGGACCAGTTGGGCTTTCCACTCCTAGGCACTCACCATATTGGTGCTGGACTTCATGCTGATATTCCATCAGCTTTAGCACTACTGTAGCTCAGATGTTGTGAGCTCAAAGGATCTACCAGCCTCGGCTCTCCTGGTAGCAGGGATTATAGATATGTGTCACCACACCCAGCTATACCATATTTTTTAAATCAAATAGGTAGCTTGAATTTGGGAATTTTGTTTGAAGGATTTGGTCCAAATTTTGAGTGATTATGTAGCTGCAGAACAATTGTTGACCTACATTAGAAAAGGGAATTTCCTCACCTGGAGTTCTATGTACTAATAAAATAACCACAGGTCTGGACCAAAAGTAAAATTGGTTATAAGTATTTACTGAGAAATGCTGAGTTTATAATAATGGGTTAATGACTACTTTGCAGAGGTGGGATATGGTCCATGTGCATGAAAAATTATGTGCATGTGTGTGTTTTCTGTGTATTGATTGGTTTTGCTGATTATTTTCCTCTTTTTAATTCTTTATTATATGGAATGGCTCTCCTAGATGGGAGGGAAGGAGAATGAGAGGCAGAGAGAGAGAGAAGGGGGAGGGAGGGAGAGAACAAGAGGAAATGTGGTCTGTTTAAAAATAAAAGAAACAAAATCCATTTTAAAAATACATATAATAACAAGGGGCATAAGAGAAAAAGAGGTATTAGTTTCTAGGCTATAAACTAAAGATGAATAGCTTAACTCACCAGACTCTAGTGTAATAAAAAAAAAATCACAGAATTTGACAGTTGGGAAGGAACTCAGTTGCCATCAAGTCCAACCCACACACAAAAAGAATTCCCACTATAACAAAGCTAACAAGTAATTATACAGGATCTGCTTGGAGACCTCCAAAGAGGGGAAACCCAATCACTTCTTAAGGTAGTCCATTCCACTTTTGCACCATTTGGCTTGTTAGGAAGATTTTCCTGATAGTCAAGCCTAAATTTGCCCTTTTTTGCAAGGTGCACCCTTTGATTGTGGTTCTGCCTTTTAGAATCAAAGCAAATCTTATCAGTCTTCCATATGAAATCCCTTCAAATACTTTAGCTCTCACATTCCCCCTCTCTCACGAAGTTACTTCATTAGACTAAAGATACCATTTTATTTAACTGATCCCCCTATGATGTGACTCCAAGACCTTTCAGTACCCTGGTTGCCTTCCTCTGGACACCCTCTGGTTCATCAGTGTCCTTCTTCAACCATGGTGGCCAGTATTAAATACAATACTGCAGATGAAGTCTGACAAGATAAGAGAAGAGGCAGACTATGGACATCCCATTCCTTCTCTCCATATCTTGGGCAAACCCAAGGCAGCATCAGCTTTATTAGCAGCCATATCACACTGCTGATTTGTGCTGTTTGTGGACCACTAAAAAAAACACAGATCTTTTTCAAACCAAATTCTTGGCTTACCATGCCTCCCCCATCTTGTATCCAATCAATAAAGTTGATGTTTTTGTATCAAGTACAAGACTTTTATATTTATCCCTGATGAATTTCATCTTGATAGATTCAGTCCAGTGCTTTAGCCTGTCAAAGATCTCAACTATAATCCAGTGTATTAGCTCTCCTTCTAAGTTTCATGTCCTCTGGAAATGTGATGAACATGCTGTTTGTCCCTTTATTCACATCATTGGTAAATGTGTTAAAAAAAAAATCAAGGGGCCAAACTCAGATTCCTAGGGTACAGCCCTGGAGACCTACTGCCATATAAGACACTGAACTACTCATTGAGCCCAGTTAGCCAACCAAACACTGTGAATCTAACCCTTTATGAAAAAAAGTGCCAGGCTGATTCTTCTACAGATCCCTAGTAGTCTGAGTTTTATCTTTGACTTTCTATTTGAACTGATTCAAACATCTGGCCTGTTCTTCAGTCTTCCTCTCTTTGGCCTTGTCAGTTCAGAACTCCATCTGTGTACTATGATCTTCAATCATTCTTGTCAGTGTCTCAGATTCCGTTCTTTCTCTCTCATCTCTCCCTTTGGCTTCATTGGTTCAGATATTATTTTCTCTCCTCTCTTCAGCTGGATTCCCTTTTACTTGGCCAGCATACTCTCTCTGGGGATACATCACTGCCAGTTGCCTCTTCATCCACCTTGGCAATCAACCTGCAACCATCGCTAAGCTTTTACTAGGGACACAAAGAATAAGCAAAAAATAGTCCCTGACTTCACAAAATTTACCTTCTAATAGAAAAGAAAATATGTACATGTATTGATTAAAAAAATAGATACATAAAAGATAGACAGTAACATTGGAGGAAGAAGCAGTAGCAGCATGAGGGAAAGACTTGGGCAGAAGGGAACACTGGAGTTAACCCTTAAAGGAAGCAAGGGATTTTGAGAGGCAGAGGTAAGGAGAGAGTGCGTTCTAGATATGGGAGTATCTTGTGTGAGGGACATCAAAGAGGCTGCTATGACTAGACTGTAGCATGTTTATAGGGGAGTAATGTATAAGTTTAGAAAGCTAGAAAGAGGCCAGGTTGTAATAAGTTTTAAAGTTGAAACAGAAGAGTTTATGGTTGATGTTAGAGGAATAAGGAGTCACTGAAGTTTATTGGGGAGAGGGGAGTTCAGGGAGGGACAATCAGCCCTAAGCTTTAGGAAAATCACTTTGGCACTGGAGAGATTAATTGGAATGGGGCAGAGGCTTGAAGCAGGGAGACCAGTAAGGAAGGAGACTGTTACAATTTGAGAGGTAATGAGGGCAGGGAATAGATTAGTGGCTGTGTGAGTGGAGTGGAGAGGGCAAGTTCAAGTGATGCTGTGGAGAGAGAAATTACAAGATTTGGCAATGGAGTGAATATATGAGGTGAGTGAGAACAGAAAGTCAAGAATGGCCCTGAGGCTGTGAGCCTGAGTGACTGCGAGAATGATGGCATCCTTCATAGGATTAGCAAAGAACAGCAAGGTTCACGCTGAACTGAGTCCTCTAACTCAAGTGGAACCCGAGGGTGCACCTAGCCCCTCTGCTCAATTCCTCTCACTTCTTATGTAGTTAGCTTGCCATCAAGTAGCTAAGGGTAACAGGTGAGGCTGTGTAGTCATACTAGTTGCCTTCTGTGGGGCAAGAAAAGGACAGAGCAATATAAAGAGAAAAACATATTCTACCAATCCTTATAGGAGGAAACTGAGGCCCAGAGAGGTAAAGCTGTTTTTCCAAAATTGCACAGCTAACATGTGTCTGAAGTATAATTGGAACCTATGTCTTCTTGACTTCAAGTCCAATGCTCTATCCACCATAGTTAAATTCCCTATGAACATGAGCTCATAAATCTAAATGGATCATTATACTTGGTTTATGCAGTCTCACAGTTAAACAATCTGGCTTCCCATAGCAAAGTTAAAAAGACAGAATATTCATAAGTATATTTATTTCTGTAATTATATCTACATGTTTTTCTCACTAAATTGTGTTTTTCTTCTGTCCATCAAATTAATTTTATTCAAACAAAACAACCAACTAACACTAGCATAGTTAAGTTTACATGAATCACATCATTTAGAACAAGATTTAAAGAAATACAAACACCTATACAAATACAAACATTTTTCATATAATACCTTACTAATTGCGAGTCTTAATCTTTGGATTCAAAGAAAATCTTACATTCTTTCACATAAAGTACTCAGGGTTTCTAAAGTCTGAGGTCTCACAGAGAACTCCATAGCATTTGGCATTAAAGTCTGCCCATAGGCTTTCTTCTACTGCAGGTTTAATTGCCCTAGCGAGAGAGATTTTGGATTGCCACAGGCTCTCTCATTTAGCCAGTACTACTTAGCACTCTCATTAACCAACCACCCAGTCACTGCCTGTCTCTTTGCTCCATGACTAACGGCCTTTCTGCTCCATGTGTCTTGGCAGGAACTGGAAGAGAGATCATGACCACATTGTGCTCTGGCTTATCAGTATACAGGACTGGTTTTCCATCTGTGGCTTGGTTTTTCTATGTTAGAAGATACTCATTTTTCCCTCCTTCCCATCAGATATTTGGTTCTCTACACAAGATTATACTCACAGATTGTTATGCCTAGAGGGGATCCTTTATATCTCCCTCAATTTACCAGTGAAATAGCTGAAGTTCATAGTCTCAAGGTGGCTGGCTAAAATCTGCATGGCTAGTCAAGGTGTGGAGCTAAGACTAAAGTCTATGACTCCAGATTCCCAAGCCAGTGTTCATTCCAATGCCCCTGATAAGAACTGATAGTATAACCTAAGACATCCAGGATTAAAAATGAAATCAGCCAGCTTTTCATGCTCTCATATTAGCTTGTAATATTGTTGACTTGATCACCTTCAATTCAAAAACATTGTGTTTGCTACTTTTTATATAGCAGTTGCATAAAATCATCAGATATTTTTACCATCTTTTTTTAGGATTATAAAAAAAGGCATAATACACAATCTTTTCCATAGAGCCCAATCAAAGTAGCTCCTATCCTCAGGCTAAGGGAAGACAGAGTGCCCAAGGACATGGTAGGGGTAAACACTTCTCTTTTCTTACCTCTTGCTTCCTTATGAGTATCACTTCTAATGCCAGACATGGGGGATGTGTGGAATATGGAGGGGCCCCACTCTTGATCAATATGGGAGCTAAAGGCTGGGGAAGACTTAGCTGAGCAGAGACCAGATTTCAACCCCCTCTCTTACTAGATATTTACTTGGCCCTCAGGTAAGGATGGGGACTGAGAGACGCATTATAGTTTACCATAAAGCCCCCCCTTACTTATACAGGAACTCTCCTCCATCCTAGCTTCTTTACTTTCTCTCTCTATCCCCTCCTACTAACTAAATAAATATGTGCTCCTCCTAACTTAGTTTCCCGGTTTGGGAAGAAAGCAGAAATATTCTTATCAATCATGGTACATCATTTCTAGACATCTAATTGGACAGTGGAACTTAAAACTATCCTGATTGTTGCTTCTGCCAGGACCTCCTTGCCCTCTCCACTCTATACCAGGTACTGGGGGGGAGGGGGGGAGAGAGAAGAGAAGCCAAAAATTAGATAGTACTTGCCCTAAAAGAACTGCTAGAGAGAGATACATTGGTAGACAGATGAATAATACAATGAGAGAGGAGGCACTAGCAACTAAGGAGTATCAAAGGTTTTAGATGAGAGGTGGCCCTGAGTTAGCCTTTAAAGGCAGATAAGAATTTCAGGAGGATAGGAGAAAGCAGTACATACCAGGCATGGGTTGGTTACACAGAGAGGAAAGCCACCATGCCAAGTCTGAGGAATAGCAAGTAGTCTAGAACGTAGGGCTCATGACATAAGTCTGGAAAAGTCAGCTGGAACTACAATGTGAAAGACTGCCCATCTGAGAAGTTTGAATTTTAAACTGCAAGCCATAGGGAGCATCTGAAGGGTTTTTAGTGCTGAGGAATACCGTCGGCTTGATCTGCTTTTGTTTCATTTCATTCAAGTTCAAAATCAAATTCATCATCATCGTCCTCTTCAACTCTTACGTTTCTTCATCTGCAATTATTTTTTTTAAGAGTGGGGTTGTTGTCCTCAAGAAATACATACAAAACTAACCTGCTAAGAGTCCAGACAAATTCTTTCTTTCCTTCCACCCTTTCTTTCATTTTCTGCACCACCTCCCCCACTCCCTTGTTTCCTGTCGCAGGAGGATTGGAATTTGAAAAAAATTTCACCTTACATCAAAATGTTGAAACACAAATTGAAAACAAAATATAACTTGTCTTTGAAACAGATATGAAATGATTTCTTCGACATATTCTCTATCCTCTTTCTTGGTCTTTTTGCTATTTCTTATGCTTGGAATGTCATTTTTTTTTTTAATTACTGAATTATGGTCTATCTTTTAGAGTCTAATTTAAATGCCACTTCCTCCAAGAAGCCATCCTTGATTCCCTCTGCAAGAAAGACCTTCCCACTTTGATGTCATATGCAATTTACTATCTAGTTCTCTAACACAATTATCATGTAAGATTACTTCTCATTGGTGTATTTGTGTCTTATCCTCTTCTAAATGGCAACATAAGGACAGAAGTTATGGCTCATGTAAACTTTGTATCTTCCACAGGAAGCATTTAATAAGTATTTGTTATTGTCATTGCTTCTTTGGAAACTCAGTTTCCTCCGCCTGGATGAGAGAGAAGCAAAATAGAAAGCTAGTAGAAGGAATCTGCCATCTTGAATGAGAGGAGTTGGCTTTAAATCATATTCTGCTATTTACTCCCTATGTGATCTTTTTTTTTTTTTAAGTAATTGGGGTTAAGTAACTTGCACAAGGTTACACAGCCAGGTTTGTGTGTGTGTGTGTGTGTGTGTGTGTGTGTGTGTGTGTGTGTGTGTGGGTGGGTGTGGGTGTGGGTGTGGGTGTTAAGTATCTGAGGCCGGAACAGATCCCGGGTCCTCCCGACTCCAGGGCTAGCGCTCTTACTCACTGTGCCACCTAGCCACCCCTCCCTATGTGATCTTAAACAAGTTACTTCTCTTCAGTTTTCTGATTTGGGAAAATATGGGAGGAAGCAGGGGAGTCCAGAGTGATAGTACAGCATTGCAGAGAGTCTGACAGAGACCAAGACCATTTACACATTAACTTGTATCCAAAATCTCCCCTATCAGAATTTCCTCAATAGTGCAGAGCTGGAAATGGATTCAGAATTCTAACATAGAGGAAATGGGATGTCCAATGAAGCACTGGACAATGAGGGAAAAATTTAAAACCTGATGAACAAGGTCTATATTCCAGGTCTATAGGGAAGTGGCAGTAACCAATCTTCCTGGTGGTCATGAACCTTAAACATGCTATAGACATTACATTTAGCTCCATAAGCAGTTTCATCTCTGTCACCTACAAATTAAAGCAATGGTTGGCAGACTATACCTAAGGGACAAATCTAGCAGCTGTCTATGAGCCAAGGATAGTTTTTATTGGTAAAGTTTTTTTTTTTTGTATTTAAAGATGAAAAACTATTTTTTGTAAGTTGGCCAGATTTGAACCATAGGCAATGTTGTTGTTGTTCAGTCATTTCTGTCATGGCCAACTCTTCATGACCCCATTTTGGGGATTTTCTTGGCAAAGATAATAGTTTGTCATTTCCTTCTCCAACTCATTTTACAGATGAAGAAACTGAGGCAAACAGGGAAAAGTTACTTGCCTAGGGTGAGTATCTGAAGTCAGATATGAACTCAGAAAGATGAGTATTCCTGATTTTAGTCCCAGCATTGTGCCACCTACCTGCCATAGGCCATAGTTTGCTCTCACTAGATACATGAATACAAGCATATGCTTTAACTTCTTTGACCTTCAGTTTCTTCATCAATAAAATATGGATAATAAGACTTGCCTTACCTATTAAACGCACCATCATATTTGTAAAGTAACTACTATGTATAGAACATTATGCTAAAAAGAAATACTTGGGGGGGGGGCAATGAGGGAAAAAGAACAAAGTAAAAAGTACACAGCAAAGAACAAAAGAAAACTTACAAGGAAGCAAAGAAAAGATGGACAGCTCTCAACACTATGTAATATTTATCATATAGGCTTTCTTGAAATGAAAATTTATTGCTATATATTTTGAATCCTCTCATGTTCTGCTTTGTACATGACATTTTTTTTTCTTTTCTTACTTTGTATTTAGGTTTCAACACTTAAATTTATGATATATTTCCTTTGCTTTTCTCTATTCTATATTTGAGTTCTGGTGTTGAGCCTAAAATAAAAAAAAATACTTACATTTACTTCATGATGTTATTATGAAGATCCCTGGAGATAATGGCTGCAAAAGTATTGGTAAAAAGAATAAGGACTCTACAAATTAGTTCAAAGAGCTATTTAGACTTGTGCCAGTTTTTCCAATATTGAAATAGTACTTATTAGAATAGAATCTAATGTTAGACTAAAATGTAGGAAGAGTAGAGGCTAGAATGAAATGGAAGCAGATGCCACAAAGTGAGTTAAAGGGAGACAGGTTGTCCCTGTCGATTGACCCTATGGTACAACTTTAAACATTGGACTATAGCTATCAACTTCTGGGAAACAAGCAGCAGGCAGACTAGCCTGGAACTCCACCTCTAGAGCCAAATTTGGTGAGGCCAAGAGGCAGAGTCCCAAACAGTAACTGGCTCTATGAATACCAAAATGTATTTCCAAAGACTGCAGGTTCCAAGCAAAGTCTCGGCCTTGTATGTACATAATGGGGACAAAGCAGCTGGTCACATTCAATTCAGTAACAATTCAAAAAACATTGGTTAGGTGCCTACTACATTCAAGGCATTGTACTGAGGTCTGGGAGTAGAAAGATGCAAAAACCACATGATTCATGACCCTGAGTTCTTACAGTCTAATAGCATGGGGCAGGGGGGAATTAGACATACATAAATAAGTAATAATCATAATTCACCCATTTCAATTTATGCTAAGAGATTAAAATGTCTATTACTTTTGGTCCAGAGATCCCACTGCGAGGTATATACCATCCCCCCCAAAGGTCAAAACCCAAAAGAAAGTTCTCACATTCACCAAGATGCACTTTTGATAGTAGCAAAGAATCAGGAAACAAAGTACATGCCCACTGCCACACCATAAGTAATGATGAATATGAAGAATTCAGAGAAATATGGAAAGACTTACTTGAACACAAAGAACATATGGAGATTTAAATGAAAACAAGATTTACACAATACACGATGAAGATCCAGGAAAACAATACACATGATGGCTCCAACAATGTAAATGGAAGAAAAAATTAGAATGTTTTAATGAAAAAATGCATGTTGTATAATTGTATTGAATAAGCTTGGCCCCAAAGAAGAGATGAGAAAATGTATTTTCTCTTCCTCTGCAGAGCTGAAGGTTATGGGCATAGAACACTGCTATAGTCAGTCTTCCTTTTCAGCCACACACACAGCTTTAAAAATATCTTTTATAAAGGCTGGCTCACTGGGTAGGGGTAGTTAGGAAAGAAGGAAAGGAATGGAATGAAATTAGCACTTGCTAGGGGCCAGGAATTGTCTTAAGTGCTTTTTACAAATATTATCTCATCTCATTTAATATTCACAATAACCCTGCAGGGTAGGTATTATTGTTATCCCCATTCTACAGTTGAGGAAACTGAGGCAATCAGAAATTGAGTGACTATAGAATTTATAACAAAATTGAAAGGACCTTGGAGACAGTTTAGGCAGACCCCCTCATTTTTAAAGGTGGAAACTGAGGTCCAAAGTAGTGAGACACCTTCTTCAAGGTCACGGGAAGTAATAGCCTAAACCAAAACCCGGGTCTTCTGATTCCAGAGACAGCTCTATGATAAACTACATGAAAGGGACAAAAGGGAGATCCAGGAACATGTTTGGGGTGAGCTTACTTTCAGCTTGGGAATGGAAAGGCTTTCTAAATGGAGGTAACCATTAAGTTTAGCCTTGAAGGATTTTAATGGTCATAGGAGAAGAGTTTAATCCAAGACTGTGGTTTGGCTTGCCCAAATATATAGGGAGAAGACAGTATGTAAGACAATATCAAGGAACATTTATTGGCACACATTCACACAAAAAAATACACACCATTATCTTCAAACATAAAGGATATATGACTCATTAAATGCTACACAGGTAATAAATGGCCGGGGCAATTTTTGAACCACTCACATCTTCTATCTCCAAATCAATATACTTTCTACTGTACCTCACTAAAATACCAACCAAAGTTTAGAGAATCTGGAGATTCCACTCACTGAAATTCCCACTAGAGTTAGTCAGTAAGTATTTAAAAAGTGCCTACTATGGACTGTGTCCTGAGGATACAAAAGATACAAAGAAACGTAAAATACAATCCCTGATCTCAAGGAGCTCACAATCTATGGCAACAATTATATATAAACAAGTTATATGCAGGATAGACTGGAAATAACTAAGAAGGGGAAGGCACTAGAATCACTCAGGATTAGGAAAGGCTTCCTGTAGAAGATGGAACTGCAGCTAGACTTAAAGGAAGCCAGGGAAGCCATGAGGCAGAGATGAGGAGGGAGAGCATCCCAGGCATGGAGGACAGCCAATGAAAATGCCTGGATTTAGTAGATGATGTAAGAGGAGTGGGAGAAGATTTATGGGAGGGTTGCCATCAGACTGCTCAGTTGCCTCCTTCCTTGTTCTCTTTCTCCCTTCTTTTCCTCTTCTCTTTCTGTCTTGAACACTTCTCTCCTTTTTTTTTTTTTTTTTGCTGCTGTTTCTATCAAACACCCTAGTGAGTTCTCTTTCCAAGTACATTTCCCTAATTAAACTCTCTTGATCTGGCCTGAACATATTTTGAAAGTTGAGGCTTTTAATGGCACATTAACACATCACAAGGGTACAGTTACTAGGAACTGCCCATCTCACAGTCTGGAAAAAAAGAAGAAAATACCTACTTTAGGAGGGAGAATTGTACCAGTTATGATGATTAGCTTAAAAGATACAGGGTCATTAATAACAATAAGTGTCAGAAGACTTGGTTGGGGAACAATAGGCTAAGTCTGATAATGCAAAAGGAAAGGCTTTGGGAAAGATATTCAGTCAGTCCCAGTGACACTGCATTATGAAGCACTTCTGATTGGAATTGAGCTGCTACCGGACAGAAGCGACCGGACCCACTTACTGCACTGCTTAATCCTTAGTCCCCAGCAGCTCAGAGTAATTATAAGTATGTCTTCCTCATTGATTCCCATTTTGCAGATGGTACATATGTTATAGCCCTTTCCATTAATAAAGCACTTTACAGGTGCTGGAGACCATATTCCTTTCTACATTACTCCTTTCTTTTAAGGTAGGTCATTGCTAGCTACCATTTTCCCCAAGAAGAGAGGACTCTTGGTTTGTGGTCACTTTGGTCTCTGAGCTACTTTTCCACATTTCCACATTTGTAAGATTGGAATAATAGGACCTTCTCTGCTTTCCTTACTAGTATGATGTGAAGAAAGTGTTTTGCAAAGCTTAAATTCTATGGAAAATAGTATCACATTATTATAGAATTACAATCTGGGAGTCAGAAAGGACCTCAAAGTTCATCTACACTAACTCATGCCTGAAGATAAATGCCTTTGACAAGAAGCTATCCATCCTTTGCTTAGAGACCCCTAGAGAGGGAAAACTTCCTACCTCTTGAATTCCACTCTTGGATGGCTTTCCTTGCAAAGTCTTTCCTTTTGTTTCTTTGTCACTTCCTCACATTGTTCCTGGTTCTGCCCTATGGGACCAAGAAAACAAAATAATTGCTCTGTTGGTCACAGGAAGGGCGCATAGTGAAGGACCCTGAGGCTTGAATCCATGAAAAAAAGTGCAGTACAGTAGAAATAACATTAAACTTCAAATCAGGAAATCAAAGTTCAAATCCCAGCTCCAATAGCTGTCTGACACTGGACAGTACCTTTAACCTTATGCTAACTGGCTGAACATGAGCAAATCTGAGACTAGATCTCTTCATTTGCAAAATAGGGATAAGATTAGCACTCCCCTCCCTTGCAGAGGTTATTTTGGTGAACTTTGAAGTGCCATCAAAATGTGATTAATTATTAATACTCTAACGAACAGTCTTTGGTTTTGCTCTGCTCAGTCGCACTGATGCAGACTAGCCGAAAATGTCTTTTGCTATACATAAGGGGAAAAAATAGCAGATGTGCATATGGAACAAGAATAATCAGTTCTTTCTCACAATGGATGAGCAGTTCCACCAAAATAAGAATGATTTTCATTTTTCCTATTGTAACTGATAATGATTAAAAAAGTGAAGGCTCATTAAATATACTGGGTGTGAAATGAATTCAATTTTACTGTTTCTTCTAAAGTTGGTCCACATGAGGAAATGTAACTAGTATGAGGATAATACAGACGCTGAAATGGTACAGTGTTTAGAGCCTGGAGTCAGAATGACCCAAGTTCAAATCTGACACTATCTGTATGATCCTGGACAAATTACAATCTCTGTCTGCCTTAATTCCCTCAACTGTAACATGGGGAAATAATAGTACCTGCTTTCCAAGGTTGTTATGAGGATCAGATGAGGTAGGTAGGGCAAATATTACTTTCCCCATTTTCAGAGAGAGAAACCAGCCATAGGAGGTTAAGTGATTTATTCAAGTTCATTTCAAATCCTGCAACTGGCACCATGGACAAGTCACAACTTCTTTTAGCCTAAAGTAACTCTTTCAAGAATGCAGTAGAGGAGAGAATCCCAGCAGGAGTTTCCCCAATAACAAAAAATCATAGGTCTTTGATATACTAGCTCATTGACCCATGTCGCAAAGCTAGTAAGTGTGAGAATGGAGATATGAACCCTGGTCTCAGCTTTAGGTAGAACATTATTTCTGCCTTATCATACCTTTTTTCAAGCAGGATTATAAATTCGTTGAGGTCAGAGACTGGGTTATTATTTCGCCTTTGCTTCCCCTCTGCCTTGCACATAGCAGACACACAAAAAATTTGCTAAATTGAAATGTGTCGTGAAAGAATTCTACCTTGCTTATATAGCTATCTGGAAATTGTCCTCCCAATTATCTTTCTAGGGTGGCTATGTGGCTCAGTGAATACAGTACTGGCCCTGGAGTCAGGAAGACCTGAGTTCAAATCTGACCTCAGACTTACTAGCCATGTGACCATGGGCATGTCACTTAACCCCAATTGCCCTGCCTTCCCCCCTCCAAAAAAAGCCAAAAAAAAACCCCAAAACAATTATCTTTCTAAGCTGAAGGATGTTAGAGTTAGAATACAGCATCTCCTCATTACTTCTTTGTAAGAAAAGACTGTTGTAATAGCCTCTGTATAGTCTCCCTGCTTCTAGACTCTCCACTCTCCAATCCCTCTTCCATATAGTTACCCAAATCATCTTTATAAGGTATAAACTTAACCATATCACTTCCCTGTTCAAAAACCTTCAATGATTCCCTAGTGCCTCTGCAAATGTCTCAACCTCTCATGTAATGTTGTTCAGTTGTTTCAGTCATGTCAGACTCTTTGAGACTCCATTTGGAGTTTTCTCAGCAAAGATACTGGAGTGGTTTCCCATTTCCTTCTCCAGCTCATTTTACAGATGAGGAAACTGAGGCAAACAGGGTTAAGTGACTTGCCCAGAGTCACACTGCTAGCAAGTATCTGAGGTCTGTGAAACCTATAACCCCTTCCTTCTCACAAAAGAGCTGACAATCAATTGTGAGGAAGAAAACATCTATAAAGCCTGGACTATGGAAACATAGCAGAGCAATGGGTATAGCAGAGGATGTTGCCCCATCAGCTGTTTCCATAGCTTAATTAAATTCCTAAAGCCTCTATATTATGTGTGAATGTAACTGCAAAGCATGTTACATCTCCCCCTTGGCTCCCAATGCTTAGCAAAATAACTCCTTTATCATATATACTTATATAAAGAAATACATAAGTTTAGCATAGTGATAGTCATTTCCACATATTGTAGATAAGCTTAGCTGACCCCCAAGGCATGCACTGCCTACACCCTAGTAGATATAAGTTTCACATAGATTAGCTTAGGTGGCCCTAAGGCACTGCCTCAGCTTGCACTGAGTGTGTGCTGCCGATAAACAGCCAACCCCTCACCTTGTGCACAGAAAAATTGTATTAAAAAGTATGGTTTTGTCTACTGGTTGGTCAGCCTTAGCCAGAGCAGACCAGCCAACTTGGTCACTAAGGTGACTTGCTAGGAGGATGGGGAAGCCACCTGACTCAGCCCAAGGAGAACCATGATCTGGTAGCCTTAATGGGGCAATCCAGTACCCCATAAACATGGACAGCTCCTGGCGGACAGCTCCTGGCAGACACCTTCCATCAGTTTTGTCCAACACCATCCCTAGCCCTAGACATTTACAACTGCCTTTACAATTGTACATCATTTCAGACTGGACCTGAGTTATTCATGGCACCCACACATCATGCTTTGACAGACGAGATTTCAACCCAGGTCTTCTGGACTCCAGGCCTGGCACTCTATCCACTGTACTACCTAGGTACCCTCTCATGTAAAGCCCTCATGTAAAGATAGATCCAGTCTATCTTTTTTTTTTTTGCATCCAAAGTGCTTTATTGAGAGGAGTGGTAGAGATGGTGATGGACTTAGATGACTCTGTTGATCTAGGACATGGCTCCCTCCATTTACTTGGCCTTGGGGGTAACAGAACTTTCGCCCAGCAAAGACAGCCTTGTCTCCAAGAGCCTCCTCAATCTTCATGAGCTGGTTGTATTTGGCCAGATGCTCAGAGCAGCAGGGGGCCCTGGTCTTGATCTGGCCAGTGCAGAGTCCCACCACACGATCAGCTATGAAGGTGTCTTCCGTTTCTCCAGATCGGTGGCTGACCATCACTCCCACGCCCTTATTCTGTGCCAGTTTGCAAGCCTGGATGGATTTGGTTGATTTTCAGTAAGAGGCAGTTATAGGCTTTCTTTTCTATAGCCTGGGCAATGCGCTGGGGTTGGCAACAGTGAGGTCATCACCCACAATCTGGATGTTAACTCCAGAAAGAAATGAAGTCCAGGTGGCCCAGTCATCTTGGTCAAAGGGGTCTTCAATGGAAACCACAGGGTAGTTCTTAATGAATCTCTTATATAGCTCCTCCAGCTTCTCCCCAGAGATGTACCGGGCAGGATCATCGGGGGATTTGAAGTCAAGATCATATTTCTCACTTCTGTAGAACTCAGAGGCAGCAACATCTATGCCAATCATCACCTTGTCTGGGTAACCAGCTGCCTGGATGGCTGTTTTCAGCAACTCCAAGGCTTCATTGTTCTCCAAGATGTTGGGGGCAAATCCACCCTCATCACCTACATTTGTGTCATCCTTTCCATACTTAGACTTGATGACACCCTTTAGATGGTGATAGACTTCAGCCCCAGTACGCATCGCCTCTCTGAATGATGCAGCCCCCACGGGCAGGATCATGAACTCCTGCATGGCCAACTTGTTTCCAGCATGGGATCCCCCATTGATTATATTGAAGGCGGGTACTGGCAGTGCAAGGTCTGGATTCCCAGTGAGGTCTGCAATGTGTCTGTAGAGGGGAACCCCCTTCTCTGCTGTTCCTGCCTTACACACAGCCAGAGACACACCCAGGATGGCATTGGCCCCAAATTTGGATTTGTTCTCTGTCCCATCAAGTTCAATCATGAATTTGTCAACTTTTTCTTGATCCACAACACTCAATTTCTTCTCCAGTAAAGCAGGAGCTAAAGTCTTATTGATATGTTCCACAGCCTTCAGCACCCCTTTCCCCAGGTATCTGTTTTTGTCTCCATCTCTCAGCTCCAGAGCTTCATAAATCCCAGCGGAGGCCCCACTGGCTACAGCAGCTCTGAATCGGCCTTTGGCTGTATATAGATCCACCTCCACTGTGGGGTTCCCCCTAGAATTGCTCTTGCAAAAATCTTCTGCATTGCCATGGCTGCAGACTTTGTCAGTGGAGAAGCACAGCTGGAGTTTCTTGGACAAGGTCTGGGGGTATGGACTGCTGCTGGGACAGTGTCCAGATCCAGTCTATCTTGTCAGACTTATTTTATACCACTCTACTTCATAAACTTTACATTTGAATCAAACTGGATTATTCCCTATTTCCTGACCTCAGCATTCTATCTATCTCCATGACTTTGAAAAGGTTATCTCCCACAGTTATAAAACATTTCCTTTGACTCTACACCTTTCATAATATTCTTCCTTCAAGACTCTGTTCAGCTGCCATTTCCTTTGTCAAACCTTCCTCAATTTCCCTCTTTGTCAGTGTTTATTCCCTCTTTAAATTCTCTTGAATTTACTTATCATTTGTTGAGGTTTTATTTTTAAATAGTTTTATTTATTATTTGATTTTCATAGCAGAGTCACTTCGTAATGGAAAAAGAAACACAGAAACTGCCACCCCCTTCAGACTGAATTCTTCCTTGTGATGAAAAAAAAATTGTATACAACAAAAGCAATAATTGCTTATCTGTGTAAAATGTAAGCTCCTTTAGGGCAGGCTGCCTTCAAGTATTTTGAAAGACTCTCACATGGAGAATGATTTGATTTGTTCCACTTGGTCAAAGAAGGAAGAACAATGGGAAGAAGTTTAGAGAGGCTGATTTCAGTTTCATATAAGTAACAATTTAGTAAGCATTTGAGCCATTCGAGGTTGAATGGAGTTTTCTGGGTAACAGGCTAGATAACAACTTAACAAGGATAATAATACTAATAATAGCTGGTATTTATATAGTGCATTAAGGTTTGTAAAGCACTTTGCATACTTTATCTCATTTAATCTTCAAAAAACAACTCTGGGAGGTAGATAATATTATTATCCCCATTTTACAGATGAGGAGTCTGAAGCTATAAAGGTCACATGACTTACCCAGGGTCACATAGATGAATACATTAGGCCAGATTTGAATTCCAGTTTTACCAAATCTAAGTCATCAATCCATCACTGTACCACTTGGGTGCTCCAGGACATCATTAAGGAGATTACTGCTTAGATCTCTTTTAAACTAGGTGTTTGTTGAGGTCATTTGCAACTCTGAGATTCCCTGAATCTTTAATGCTGTAGTGTATGTAAAGAGTACACACACACATACACATACACACAACAATTAGGGGAGAGAGGAAAGGGTATATACTTATAACTTATATTTTCTGAGGTAAGAGAACCTATTTTCTCAATGATTTTATTCTGTATTTCACCATGAGATTTCTGTCAACAATTTCTTTATGTGGAGTAAAGTCAGAGTGACCATTCCTGATGCAAACAATCTTTCAGTTTAGATTTGAACTCTACAAATCAACAAGCATTTTTTTCATCTCCTCGCTTGCGGATGGCTTAATATTGTCCTTTGAATGAGTCAAGCACATTTTTTACCTTGGGCCAAAATTTGACCCAGAAATGACTTTCTCTTCATTTCCTGGAGAAACCAAAGAAAGATAGTCTCTTTGGCCACCAGTTGTCTCTTTTGTGCCAATTCATTATGGACTTGAATTAGAGCCACTGAGAAAGATGTCTGTGTACCATAGACATAGTTACTGAAAACAAGGTCTTTTTAAATATTTACAATGTAAGGTTAGCTTAATGGTCTTAGCTGAGTTGGTTTAGACACTTACTGAGGAGAACTGGGTACACAGTGGTCAACATGAGGGCAGTTGGCTGATATCAGACTCTTGGGGTCATTTTAGGTGGATGAGTTTATCTTAAACCAAGAGCAAAGATCTGCAGAAGAGAAAACTTCTCAGCTTAATGAAATCTACTTCTCTGTCTCTGAAACTGGTCTTGATTAATGTACCTCGTTGTAAGCCATTTTTGTTTGTTGCTGGCTATGAAACAGGCAACAGTGAAATTCTGGGAGAGCAGCAACTAGGGAAATTAAAGGCAGCTTGAAAATGAGAATAGTCGGGGAGAGTTGGCACAACAGGCAATTGTTGCTTCTCTCGTTACTTCAACTGGCTTCTACCCAAGATGAAAGAGGGCTAAACCTTGGAATGAAACGAAATGGAGGGAATTTGAAAAGCAAAACTGGGAAAACTTAAAACTTCCTCTAGATTGTGGGAGCTTTTTTCCAATCGTTTTTTGGTAATACTAATGGCATTAATAGAACGAGGATAGCCCCATTGTTACATTCATTCTCAAAATAGCAGTCAGTCACAGGTTTCTCTCTATGCTCTGAATCATCACTTATACAATTCCTTATATAGAACAGAAATTGCCATTTTAAAGCCTCTTCATTTTAATTCCTGCTCTACCATATCCTTTTCCCCAGGTAACATATACAATTTATTTTTCATTATTACCAACAGACCCAACTGTGAAATGGATTCCTCCGAGAGACATTTCATATGCTTTAGTTGAATGTAGCACATTAAATAGGGGAATATAAATATCTTTGGTGCATATAATTAACTGCATTGTATTATAAGTATTTTAATTATAGTTTCACTAATCTCCATTTACTGTTAATTCCTAAGCCATTGTCTATAGATGATAGGCCTATATATTTGCGTATCAACACTACATTAATGCAATCTAAAGGACAAAAACAGAAGCAAAAAAATTTCAGAAATTCGGCAACAATCTGAGCTTAGAGATGCTATATGTTCTGTTTATTTTGTAGTTTGTGTTACAAATAATGACTTTTATATGAGGAATGGTAAAAAAGATATGATCCAGGAAATGTGGGATGAAAAAAGAATGTGGCTAGTCATGGAATTGGTTAGAGAGCACAGATGGACCACTTGAGAGCTGCACTGCTACTTCTGAAATGATAAAACATGTAAAAGAAAGCCTCTAGCACATTGGAGGTGGTTTATGGGATTGTTAGCCTTCTGTGAAGGTATAGAAGTCATGGATAAGAATTACTCAGGAGAAGAAAGCGTGGGCTGAGTTGTAATCTGCAGTGTTAGAAGTAGCCATCATCATAGAGGCACTGAAGTATTTAGAAGCGAAAACATGACAAGAGAAAACCATGCTCTCCTCCACTGAGACCCACTGAGTATGGCATCTCATGCATAGTAGGTACTTAATATTTTTAATTGAATTATTATCATCAGCAGTATCAGTGTTGACATTCAAATGCACACACACATATGTATGTACATATGTATGTGTATATAAATATATATAGTGTATATGTGGGTATGCTTTGTGTGTGTGTGTGTGTGTGTGCGCACACGCATGTGCTTATTCTCTATAAGCATTTAAGCTGAGCCTGGAAGGAAGCCAGGGTTTCTAAGAGGCTAAGGAGAGGGAAGAATTCATTCTAGGTGTTGGGCATAGCCTATTTAAAGACATGAAGATGGGAATCAGCACTGTGTCTCAGAAAAGACAAGCAGGATAGTATGGCTGGAACACAGAGTGCATAACTAGGTAGTCACTGGTGTTTACTGAATAGGGTGCCAATGGCCAATCTTCTGGCTAAGCTAATCCTTAGACAACTAATATGTAGTTTAACATCAAGATCATATGAAAGCTTTTTTAATTTAGATGGACTTGCCAGAGCTTATGAGCTACTGAAAAGCTTGGAAGAGTCCTGGGATGCCTTCACACCATGATGAGGAATGACAGGAGAACTTAAGTGCAGGTCGGCTATTTTCTTAATTTATAGTTTATGAAATAGGATTATATTTTGAAAAAACATTCCAGAATTTATATACCTTAAATATGCTGCCATTCAACATGATCACCTTTTAAAAACTTATTTATTGAATTAAATTCCATTTAATACATAATTATTAAGTACATCCTACATGTAAGGCATTGTGCTAGGTTCTCTAAAACACTCAAAAATAACCAAGACCTTGTCTCCTGCCCCTATGGTATTCCCACTACATTACCAATTCCAGGTCCTTGTTATCATACATCTTAGCTGCTGCAAGTTTCCTTATAAGTCATTCCACTTGGGACTGCTAGGTGGCGCAGTGAATAGAGCACCAGCCCTGGAGTCCAAAGGCCCTGAGTTCAAATTCAGCCTCAGACACTTAACACAAAAACTAGCCATGTGACCTTGGGCAAGGTCACTTAACCCCAATTGCCCCCAAAAAAACCCCACAAAAACAAAAATAAGTCATTCCACTTCTATTCTCACCTCTCTCCAATTAACCCTATATATTGCTTCCAGGATAATTTCTTTCTTACAAAGAGGGTTCATCAGTTTATTCCTCTGTTCAAATATCTTCAGCTATTCCCTACTGCTTACCAAATTAAGTTCAGTCCTCTTCCTGGCTCTCCACAATGACATCATCATCATTTTTCAGCTTTATCTCCCCTCACTCCCTTCCATGTATTCTTCATTCCAATTAAAATGGGCTATCCTCAACCTTCCATTTTCCTACTTCCACACCTTTGTTCAATCTGTTTTCCTGTGCCTAGAATGACTTCCAACACTCAACCTATTGAATTCCTATGACCCTTTAAAGTCAAATTCCAATGCTACCTCTCCTATAAAACCTTTCCTGATCTCTATGATTGGTAATGAAAGTATGAATATCTATCTACACATATATGTACATACACATATCTATATCTATCTGATATAAAGTTTAGATTAGCTATGGAATCTGACCTCATGGTGTAGCTTCACAGAAAGCAGAAGGATAAGACCCCAACACAGATAACTGTAATACCCAGGTTAAGTACCCTGAAGAGTTATCAAGCTCTTTGTGAGATATTGGTGGGAAGGTTGTTAATAACAATATCTAGCATTTATATAACACTTTAAGATTTGCAAAGCAAATATAATATTTCTATTTTGTGTGTATTTAGATATGTAAATATATGAAAATAACAAACATATAGTCACAATCACAATTCATATAATTATATATTTATATGTAGTTGTTTATATTTATATTATATAGATGTAGGTATAATAATAATTTCCTGGGGGAAAGTCATTAATATCCAACTTTATATAGTACTTTAAGGTTTGCAAAGCAAATATATATATGAATATATACACACATCTATATAATATAAAAATTATGAATATGACTATATATTTTTATTCATTTCTATATCTAAATGGACATAAATATAAATGTTATTAATGTAAATAAAAATATTCTTTGCAAATCTTAAAGTGATATATAAATACTAGATATTGTTATTAACAACCTTACCCCCATAACCTCACAGAATCTGATAACTCTCCAGTGTACTTAACCTGGGTATTATAGTTATGTGTGTTGGTGTCTTATCTTTCTGCTATGCCATGAGGTCAGATTCCATAGCTAATCTCAACTTTATATCCCTCCCAGTATTCTTTGCACCGCAGTCACTTAATAAATGTCCATTGTATTTCATTGTACTGTACTCTAAATAGAGCTTGAGAACAGGCCCCACATGCATCACAGCGCTAAGGAGAGCAGATACAGGCACAAACCATTCTTAAATAGGTTTAACCCAAATGGTAAGACAAAGGAGAACTTAATTCAATAAAAGTTTATTGATGGATTTTACTCTCAGAGTTCTTTCCATAAAGAATAAAGGTCAGGGCGGCTGGGTGGCACAGTGAGTGGAGAACCTACCCTTGGAGTCAGGAGGACTCAGCCTCAGACACTTCACATAAAACTAGCTGTGTGACCTTGGGCAGGTTGCTTAGCCCCAGTTGCCTTGCCTTTCCCCCTCCAAAAAGAAAAGAAAAAAGAATAAAGGTATCACAGCAGTTAGTCACTCACCCATTTCACTGTAATAGCTAACCTTGACACAGCACTTTAAGATCAACTAAGCACTTTCCTTGTGTTATTTCATTCAATGATCACAACACCAAAAGATAGGTGCTATTATTATTCCCATTTTACAGAGGAAGAAAATGAAGCTGAGAGAGGGTAAGCAATCTGTCTATGGTCACACAGATAGTATCTCAGATAGGTTTCAAACTTGGGTATTCCTGAGTCCTACACTCTGCCCGCTACTCAAAGCTTCTCTTTGCTGAGTTTCCTTTCATCTTCGTAGCTGGCTTAGAGATTGGGCCCTTGAATTTCATGGCTGGTGGGAAATATAAGCAAACACACTGTTACATTCCTCATTTCCCCAACTGCCAACCACCTGTGTCATGTTTAAAACACAACATCTGAATCTTAGTGTTTTACCCTGAGATTTGGACCACAGTTAGACACAAGAGGATGTTCCATGATTTCACGGTCATGGTGTGTTTTGCTTTAATTTGGTGGGATGCCTTTATAATGCATAAGATTTATGACTTCATGTTTCTCTGGATGCAATCTGGAATCTCTCTGGCTCCCCACTCGTCAGTCTCCTACAAACATATATACACACAAGAATATATGACATAGCTAATTGTCATCAGGCTTCCTGTATGTCTTTTGTCCTTAGTTTTCTTCCAGTTGTCTTGCAAAGTCATTTGTTACTTTATGCCAGTCAGTTCAATGCTGGGGAAGTGGGAAAACAGAAGACTTTTCATGAGATAATCAAAATTATTTACTAACTTGCTAATCTGGAGATCACTGTAAGCACCAGCAATGCCAATATTTTTTTGTATAGAATGATCAGCAAAGTCATCTGAAGTGCTCCCTAGGTGCTCCACACTGTACTAGGCTCTTTGAGAGATATTAAAGAATCAAAAGATATTACTCATTGCTCTCAAATAACTTAAATTTTCTGGTAGTGACAATCATATTGACATGAAATAACTTTTTCTTTTTGCTTTTCATAGGGGCAGTTGGGGTTAAGTGACTTGCCCAAGGTCATGCAGCTAGTAAGTGCTAAGTGTCTGAGGCAGGATTTGAACTCAGGTCCTCTTGACTCTAGGGCCAGTGCTCTAATTCACTGAGCCACCTAGCCACCCCTGAAATAATTAGAGGGGAAAAATGACTCATAAATCTTCATGGGTGCCCTCTTGCCAACAGCATCAAATAGACAGTCCTCTACTTAGATTTTAAGGCCTTCTCTAATTTGGTCCCATTTTAGATATCCAACCTAATTCTCCACTGCTCCCCAAGATATTCCTTCAGCTTTAGTCAAGCTGGTCTTATCACTTTCCCCACACATTCCATGTTTCTCTGTATTCTTCATTTCTTAGAATACAATAATATTCCATCACATTCATGTGCCACAACTTGTTTGCCACCCCATAATCAATCACCCAGATGATTTTCAAGCAAGGAGTCTATGCTGTCAAGATATGACAAAGACTGTAAGAAGACACTTGACCATCAGATTGTGTCTGTGTCTGTCCCCCTTTTGGTCCTCTCACCTAGAATGCTTTATCCTCCATTCCAACTACCCTGACATATTTGGTCCTCCAAAACTCAACTCAAGTCTCATCTTGTCTTGTCTCTCCTCTCCTCTCCTCTCTCCTCCTCTCCTCTCCTCTCCTCTGCTCTCCTCTTCTGTCCTCTGTCTCTCCCTCCCTCTTGCATATATCCTATTTCTTTTTAATTTATGAAATAAAGCAAGCATTTCCATAACATAGTAGGATAAAAAAGATGATTGCACATAAAAGTGCAAATCTATTATGTACAACTTGCTATTCCTTTTAAATACATTATAAACTTATCACATAACTTTCTTTTTTTCCTTTTTTCCCTTCCCACCACCCTAGAGATGTGTACCATTAGACACGAATATGTGTGTGTGTAAAATCATTCTATACGTCTATTTATCAGTTCTTTCTCTGGATGTAGCTAGTCCTTTGCTGGATATTTATAGTGTTAAAAATGACTTAGTCACCCGCCCCGGCGTCGGGAGACCTGGGATTGGTTCCAGCCTCAGATACTTAGCACCCACACAAAATAACTGGCCATGTAACCTTGAGCAAGTTATTTAACCCCAATTGCTTAAAAAAATGACTTTGTCCTTCAAAGTTGTCCTAAAATAATATTGTTACAATGTTCTCTTGGTTCTGCTCATTTTGCTCTTTATGGTTTCTTGAAAGTTTATCCATGTTTTTCTAAGATCATCGAGCTCATAATTTCTTATAGCATAGCAGTAGTCTATCCCAATCACAAACCACAATTTGTTCAGTCATTCTCCAATTGATGGGCATCCCTCTTTTCTTTGGGCTCCACCTCACACTGGTATCTCTTCCCTCAGAACTTCTATTTCATTAATAAAGTTACTTAATCTGTCACTAGTTGTCTCATGAGTATGTTTTATTTCTTGTCTAGATAGTAAGTTCTTTGAAAGAAGGGACTGAGCCATATTACTTTCAAAACACTTCCAACACTTCACATAGTCTATAATACCACAATTTTAAAGCAGAAAAAGACTTCAGAGATCATTTAGTCTTCACTAAGTGAAGGACCAGAGAAGTCAAGTGACTTCCCCAGGGCCACAAAGAGGGAATGCCACTGGAAAGAGGCATTCAACCGGCACTTGTTATTTGATTAATTAATTGGGAGGAAAAGTGATAGATGAATTCAATTCAATTTAACACACATTCCTTAGGCACCTATTATTTTTATGCTAGCCACTGGGTAGCCAAATATGGGAAAAACAACAACAACTCCTACCTTCAAAGGATCTAATTGGGGGAGCTATGTGTACTCAATAATGGCATGAAAAAATATGTGTGAGATAAGATAAAATGCAATAGAGGCAAAACAAATATCCAGATATAGTGCTACAAGAAAACTTAAGAAGTAGGGATCATTTTAAAATAGGAATCAGGGAAGGCCTCGTGGAGGAGGTGGCAGCTGACCCAGGCTCACTGGAAAAGAAGATTTTTGGCTTGATCACTAAGAGTGATCAATCAATCATTTCAGGAAGATGGCGAGGGGAATTGCATTGACAATGACATGAAAGTAAGAATTAGTAAGATACATACATGGGTGATCGTTAAGAGACAAGTCTGACTGAAACAAAGGGTCTACATTAGAAAGTAATCAACGATGGAGCTGGATATGTAAGGAAACATTAAATGACTGTGAATATCCGGAAAACTAAGATGAGTTTAGAATTGATACATACAACAGAGAATAAAGGACTACTATTAATACTTGGAAAACAAGACATAAGAAAATACTGTCTGTGAAATAATACAACAGGAGTGGATGGAATACAAAGTGAGATAGACAGGAATGAAGGCCACATCTTGAATAAAAGAATGATATGATTAGTCATATACCCTAGAAAGATTTCAGTAACTGTATGGATTGATCAGAGAGGAAAAGTAGTAGACAGAGAGATCAATTAGAAGTCTATTATAATAGTATAGATGAAAGATGATGAAGGAGCAAAATAAGGTGGGGCATTGTGAGTGAAGAGTAAGACAGATGTAAAGCAGTGATGTAGGGTTGGAATTCATAGGGTTTAGCACTGATTGTATATGAGAACTTCAGGAAAGGGAGTTAGAGAATGCTGACAGGGCAAACCTCGGTGATTGGTAGGATGCTGTTGGCCATAACTGAAATAGGGATTGTTTGGATGAATGACAACTTTTTGGAGAAAGATAATGAATTCTACTAGACATGCTGAATGTGAGGTACCTACAAAATATCTAAGTGGAGATGTCCATCAGACGATAGAAAGTGATATGAAATTGGGGTTCGAGATAGGTTATTTAACACCCTACTAAACAGTAACTTCCTTGAAGGCAAGAACCATGTCTTAATTTCTGTGTACAACCTATTTAATACCACAGTGCCTAAAACTTTGTTTCTGTACTCAACTCCTCATTCTCCCTGGGTCTTTCAAAGAGACATACAATGGAAATAATAATAATAAGTCTATCTCTTATTAAATGCATATTGAAGATACTATTTTCAGCCAGTCTGTTGGTTAGAGCTTTGAGATTACCAGGGCTATGATTTTCAGCAAGATGAGATTTTATTCAAATATGATATACAGTACTACTCTCCAGCTTCCTACAAATCCCCTTGGCAGCCCATTGTCATCTAACCCATACTTTTCCCTTCTCTCTCTCAATATGCCATATTTTTACCCACAGCACTCATTATCATCAGAAAGATTTATCCACACATATGGGAAGAGTTGCCTAGGAGAGCAAAATTATTTGGAAGCCACAGAGTAGAAAATGGATTAGAAATGGCTTTGTGTTCATTTACATTGCTCATGTGGCCCAGTTCTTCTCAAGTATCAACTTGATGGAGCTACTTTTTGTGGAAACAGAGCTGTGATCACATAGATAGAGAGCTTGTGGCTTATGGGGATAGTCTATGGTTGTCATTAGCAAACATTACATCATGACAAATACAGAATATAATCCCACACTATGGTAGAATACCAGGATTGAGTATGGATACTGTACCACAGAGGGTATTGTGAAATGCTATTAGCCCTGCCTCCATCTCACTGTGAGAGAGGAGCTCTTCATTTCACTAGTTTCTTTCCAGAGGAGAAGCAGCATGGCAAAATGACTAGAGAGGTAGCCTTGAAAAGAGGCAGATTTAGGTTCTGGCCCTGCCTTTTTTTTTTGGAGGGCAATTGGGATTAAGTGACTTGCCCAAGGTCACACAGCTAGTTTTTGTGTTAAGTGTCTGAGACTAGATTTGAACTCAAGTCCTCCTGACTCCAGGGCCGGTGGTCTATTCACTGTGCCACCTAGCCACCCTGTCTAGCCCTGCCCCTTGCACTTACTAGCTGTGTGACCCTGGGCAAGTCTCTAAATCTTTTTAAGCCTCCATTTTGCATCAATGGGGATAATAAGGGCACCAACCTCAGGGTTATTGTAAAGATCAGGTGAAATACCATATGTAAGGTACTTAGTAAATCTCCAGCACTTACATAAATGCTAACTATTCTTCTTATTATTTGAAGTGAAGGCACTGACCTGAATTAATAGAGGCAACTTCACAAACCATTGAAGACACAAATCAGGTCCCTCTTTCTATCTTTCCAGACAAAGATGGTGATAAAGTTTACATTTTTCATTGAGTCACTGAGAAAAAGATCTTCTCTCAGAAAAAAAGATATTCCTTCTGTATGTTCAATGAACCCAGAAAGATTATTCTTTTCTTTTCACGTTTGCTAGTAGAAACAAGAGTAGACAAGCCTAGGGATCGTTAGATTACGGCACTAGGTTAAGCTCCATACCATGGTCATAGCTCTAGCGTCCTGGTTTATAACTCATGGCAATTAAGAAAAGGGAGATTTAAAAAAGAAAGCTAATAATTCTCACATCTAAACTCAACTCAATCCAATGCAACAACTATGTGGTAGGTGCTGGTGATATAGAGACAAAAGTCAGTCTCTGTCCTTGAGAAACTCACATCTTACTAGGAGAAAAACTGTTACACAGACAAGTCAAAGTAAAACACATACTAAGTGCATACAGAGTAATGAATTTTAGAGTAAACCCGTGTTAGTGGGGTTAGAGGGAAAACTAACAGGGCATCAGGACATCGACCTGACAGGGTCATGGCTAATGCTTTCTATCTCTAACTACTCTCTGGTCATTTTCCCCAAATATTCCCCCAACACAACAAACTCAATATTACTACAACTCTTCTTTTTCCCTCCATAAAACCTGTATCTATTAATGGCATTTCCATTGAACTCAAAGGATTTAGAGCAAGAAGGAATTTCAGAGATCAAGTTGTTCAGTAGACACATTTTGCAGATTATTTGTTCCAGTCGCTTGGGTTTTAAATCTTGAGTCATCTGTGTATTTTTGCTGTTTGTTTTTCAGTCACACCCACCTCTTTGAGATCCCATTTGGTGTTTTCTTGGCAAAGATAAGTGGTTTTCCACTTCCTTCACCAGTTCATTTTTACAGTTGAAGAAAGTGAGACCAACAGGGTTAAATGACTTGCGCAGGGTCACACAGCTAGTATCTGAGGTTGGATTTGAACTCAGGTCTTCCTGGCCCAGCACCATATCCACTGTACCACCTAACTGTTCATAGTCATTTGTTACTCCTTTTCTTTATCGCCAAAATGTTGATTGCCACATTAGGCAAAGAACATGAAGTAGATATTTTCTAAGGTCTCTTTCAAATAAAAAATTATGATTCAGATTACCATTGATCAGAGAGAGGATCATAGAATTTAAAACTCATCTTGTATAATTTATAATTTAATAATTAATAATAATCATTTAACAAAAGGAGGAAACTGAGGCCTAGAGAGGGAATGATTTAACAATTAGCAGAGCCAGAACACAAAATCAAGGCTTTTAACCCCCCATCAAATATTATTTTAATTTTAGTACACTGCCTCACTCTATTTTTCATGCAATACATCTCTTATACTGTCTCTTCTCCATTCCCACTACTGCCACTCTTTTCTCTGTAGGGTCTCATCATGTCATGCCTACCTTGAAGCAACTATAGCAGATTCCAAAGTAGCCCTTCTGACTTCATTTATTCTCTCCCCATCCTCTAATCACCCCACATACACTAACACTACTCATCTTCTTTAAGCGTGAGTCACTCACCTACTCAGAAGTCTTCAGTTGTTCCTAACTTCCTCTTGCATCAAGCTTGAAGGCTTTCAAAGTCCTTAATAGCTGGTTCTATTCTATTATATAATCTCATTCTGTCTATCTTCCCAATATGGTCTCTGGCCTCTATTCATTCTATTGTCCTTGCTGTTATATCAACATAGGATGGTCATTCCCTGCTTTGTCTTTGATGATCATATTGCCCTCACCTGCAGTGTTCTGGCTCCTTTTTCCCTTCTATGTAGCCAAACCCTATGCATCCTTTTTTAAGATCAAGCTTTGGTCTTACCTCCTCCATGAAGTTTTACCTGCTTACTCTAGCCCTTATTCAACTCTCTCCATCTAAACTTCTAAGACACTTACAGTCTAAACTGTCCAATTTAGCATTTCATTATATACTATTTTGCTGAAGTTTAATTTGTGTTTTCTTGTCTCTCCAACTAGATTGTATGCTCCAAAAGATTATCTGTTATGACTTAGAGACAGCTGTTTCCTCTGAGGGTAATGCTTCCAGCTGCAACTCATTTAGGGGGTATCTGGAAAGCAAGGCCAATAGCCTCCATGTAAAATAACCCATGGAGGCATAAGGCTCACTGATGTAAATTGTCTTGGATTCTTTATGATTCTCTGATACTCATTTATGCTTTTGATATAGACCCTGCTACTTTGCAACCCATGTTTCTGATAACTGACTTCCACTCTACACAATGACCACAGCATTTCTGACTCTTCCCTGTGCCTCATCCTTTCCCTACTCCTTGGCTCACAAAGCCTCAGCCTGTGATATGGAGAACACCCAACCTCAGTCCAATACTGGTCCAATCCCAGACCCACCCTTTGTGGGACCAAGGGGAACATTAGAATCACATAAAATTTAAGGGTTGGAAAGAACCTCAGACCTCATCCATTTCAAACTATTTCTCAAAAGGAATTCTTCCCAAGACATATCTAATAAGTTTCTTTTTTTAGACTTCCAGAGATGGGCAACTCACTATCAACCAAGGCAACCCATTCCAGTTTCAGACTTCTTGGAATATTATTCCAATTTCCAGAGTATTCCCCTTTATTAAGCCATGATCTACTCCCCTCTAACTTGTAGCCCACACACTTGTAATTAGACAGCCCTAATGATCTAGCTAGGAAATATCAGTGTCTACCACAGTCATTGCAGTCATTTGGGTATTTCAAGTTAGGGGCAGCAGCGTGGTGTAGACTAGAGGAAATAGCAATGGTTTCAAAGTTAAAGGAACTAGTCTTAAAGCCTTTCTTTAGTGACATTGAACAAATCATTTTTCTTGACCTCAGTTTCCTCATCTATAAAATGGAAGGGTTGGACTAGATCAGGGGTTCTTAACCTAGGATCTATGAACTTTTTATATTTTGAGAACTACATTAATATAATTTTTAAAAAATTTTATATATTTAAAAATATTATCCTGAGAATGGAATCAAGTTTATTAGGCTGCCAAAGTGGAATATGGCTCAAAAAAGATTAAGAACCCCTAAACTAAATGATCTGGAAAGTTCCTTCCAACTCTTAATCCTATGATTATACAAAATCCCAAAGCTGATTTATTGGTCAAAGGCCAAGTGTACTGCCGAGGTCCAGTTCTTATTCAAGGATATCACGATTGTGGGGATAAACAAGAGAGAAGTTTATCTTTTATAAGATGTGTCAACAATCACTACCACAATTTACATCCAATGTAGTGCTTTAATATTTGCAAAGCACTTTACAAATATCTTATTGGGCTCTCACAATGGTTCTCTGAGATAGGTGCTATGGGTATTATTCTTATTTTATAGATGAGGAAATCAAGGCAAAGAGAAGTGGAGTGGTTTGACTAACATCACATAGGTAAGAAGTATCAGAGTTAGAAGTAAAATCCTTGTCTTCAACAGATCTTGGCTCTGATACTTACTAGCTATAGACCCTGGGCAAGTCATTTCCCTTTCTCTGAGCCCTGTTCTCATCAGGAAATGGAGGAAATGCCACTTCAGGATCATAAGATCACAGATTTTAAGTTGCAAGGGATCCCAGAGGTCATCTCATCAAACACACACACACACACACACACACACACGCACGCACACACTGCACACATCCTAAACACTTGAGCCCAAAGTAGAGAAAGAATCCTGTCTCGTATTTCTTTGTATCCCCATACATCATAATGAACATGTAGCAGGCACTCAGTAAATATTGTTGATTGGTGAGGAAAAAGATCACGCCATGAGTCTAATTTTCCCTGCATGGCATGAAACAGGCTGATGCTCATCTGAAGTCTGCGATTCAGCCAGCAGCGATTTCCCCAAGCCAGTGGAGCCTTGCCACAGCTGTTTTCAAGAGCTTTTCAGGACTTGCTTTGGTTGGTGAACACTAGGCTGAGCATTGATCTCCTCAGTGCCTCTTGAGATAGGTACTTAATCATTGCATTTTAGGATGGAGTAGGAAAACTTGCTTCTGTTTCTAGTTCACTGTGTTCCAGTTTTTCATCCTTTGTCCTCAGTGCAGGAGGTAAATGGGGACCCTCACACCCACAAGGGAATTGCTTCAGCATAAAAATAACCTCTCCTTTCATCAGTGAAATGCCATCCTTCATCTCTGACATTTGTTCTCCAGAAGGCTGTGATGGCTCATAGTTCATTTCACCCTCCACCAGCACTCACTCATCAAATGCTCTCTCTCTCTGTTTCTCTCTCTGTCTGTCTCCTTCTGCCTCTGTCTGTCTATCTGATACACATACATCCACACACACACATACACACACTTTCATCTGAAAAATTTGATAGCAACTTTCTGGAATGTGCTGGATTTGGAGTAAAAATGTGCAGACAGTATAGACCTGGGTTCAGATGCTGGCCCAATCACATCCTACTTGAGGTTGAGAAACCCATATTTCTCTGGGCTTCAGTTTCCTCAGCTACAAAATTAGGGAGACAGAATCTGAGATCTCTAAAGTCCCTTTCAGGGCAGCTAGGTCATGCAGTATATAGAGTGCTGGGCCTGCAGTCAGGAAGATCTGAGTTCAAATTTGACCTTAGACATTTAATAGATGTTTGACCCTGGGCAAGTCACTTAACTCTGGTTTCCTCATCTATAAGATGATCTAGAGAAGGAAATGGCAAACTACTCTAGTATCTTTGTCAAGAAAACTCCAAATGGGGTCATGAAGAATCAGACATGACTGAAAAACAATTAAAAAAAAGTTCCTTTCAGACCAAAATCCTAAGATCTTACAAGTTTTGTGAGCACAGTTTGCCCCCCCCCCGCCCTCGCAAAGAAAATCTAATAGAGCACACTGAATTTCCTGATAGTGATAGTTGGTACCTGTGATTTGTTGGTCAAAAGCATATTGAACTACTGGTGACCAGCTCTTGTTCAGGGGCATTGTGATTGGAGGGGCATCATGTAAAAGAAAGAAGCCTTGGATAAACTAAAACCTTAAAAATTTGCAAAATATTTTACGTGCAATATGCCGCTTGAGCTTCACTATGACCCTGTCAAGTAGATATTACAAGGTAGAATCCACCCCATTTTATAGATGGGGAAACGGAGACACAGAGGTTAAGTGACTTACCCGAGATCATGCAGCTAGTAAATATCAGAGGCAGAATCTGGAAGTAGGTTTTGTTGACTCTCAGTCCAGCATCCTCTGAGGCACTATCCTTCATCATAACACACTAGCCTGGTATTATTGGAGAAGCAAAAAGATGTGGAAAAAATACAGCTTCTGACTGCTGGGCTGGACTAGACTGAGGTTCTCTCTTTCTAAATTCAGACAGAGATCATAGTTTTGTTATTTTTTGGTTGTTTGTGCTAAACCAATTAGCCTTTTCTCCATGTGGAACCTAACAGGCAGCATAAAATATACTCCATATGTATACCTGACATTTCAATGTTTATGCAATTTTTTATCTCATCCAGGTAGGCATAACTCCCTCTACCTATGCAGATCACAACCCCTTTCAGATTTTACAAATGAGGAAACAGAAGCTGAGAAAGGTTATGCGACTTGTCAAGCTATAGTTAAGTTTCTAAGGCAAGATTTTTTTTTTGCTTTTTGGGGGGAAAGGCACAGCAATTGGGGTTAAGTGACTTGCCCAAGGTCACATGGCTAGTAAGTGTTAAGTGTCTGAGGCTGGATTTGAATTCAGGTCCTCCTGACTCCAGGGCCGGTGCTATATTCACTGCTCCACCTAGCTGCCCCAGCAAGGTATTTCTTGTCGAATAGTCTATCCACTATGCCACCTGTCTGTAACACAATTAATGCAACCAAAGCAACACTTGGCCATGCCTGAAAACAGGTCTTTCATTCCATATCTTCTGAGAATTACAAGGCATGCTTCATGATCAGGTCTCTGAAGTTGTGATGGTCACTGCATTCATCAGAGTTCTGAAGTACTTCAGTGTTTATTCATTTACAGGATTGGGATCACCTTGTACACTCTTCTCCTGGTTCTGCTCACTCCACTCTGCATCCGTTCATACATTTCATAAATTTTCCTAAGAGAGTTTTAATGGATGGATAATTAATGGGAATAATCAATAGAGTCCCTCTTCCCCCATCTGCTATACAGGGTCACTTTCAGTGAGCTAGCCATGTGTTCTTACCCTTTGCAATGACCAGAAACTCTTAATTTTGTTTCCTGTGACTGAAGGGCAAAAGTAATTTGTCATAGAGCAGAAGAGAACCTCTTCCCACAGCCCCCATTAGAGTCCTTGCAGTGAGGCTGTAACCACAATAGAAAAGTCCCACTTTTCTCTTTTTTAAAAAAATAACAGTTTTGGTCCTTGGGGTCATGAAGAGTTGGACATGACTGAACAACAGCATTAACACACATGAGTATAGTATATCTGCCTAAAATTTACCTCAAAGTTGATATAGGTCAGCTATAGAAACCCATTTTTTCCATATACTTATGGAACTTATGGACTTAGTCCATATATTAACACACAGCTATGCACAGGCCAGCTTGTTAAATGTCATCAGGCATCTGTGGGTGGCAACCCTAGCCTGGAAAGGAGTTGGAGGCAGAAAGGCAAGTGAAAATTTGGACACTGCAAGGCTGCCTGAGGAGCCAAGTCAAGTAGAAGTAAGAAGTAACCATAACAGGGGGTAGAAGAAATAGGATGGAGGAGGTAACTGGTTTCTTTAAGTTCTATATTTAATAATTTTAAAGTAATGGCAAATGTTTTGAAGAAAAAAGCATGTGTGTATGAACATTTGTATGTGTGTATATGTATGCATACATATAGGATATCTCTATGTATATACAGGGTATGTTCATGTGTATGTATATTAGAGTATACTTTTATGTTTATATATGATTCAAATGATAGTTATGGTAAGATGGAATCAGCACTGGCTTTAGAGACAGAAAGACCTGGCTTTTCATATCGATTCTGTTACTTACTTCTTATGTGAACCTGATCTTCACCTCCCTGAGTCCCTGTTTCTTCAACTTTAAAATGAAGATAATATTTATATTAACTTCCTCAAGGTTTGTTGCGAGGCAAGCACTTTGTAAATGTAGAAATTGAGTTCTCAACAGAATGTGATCTCCTTGAGAGCAGGGGACCACATTTTTATGTTTCTAACCCTAGTGTCTACAGAGGTGGGGAACCTGCAGCCTCAAGGACCTTTAGGTCCTCGAGTGCAGCTCTTTGATGACTGAGGGTCATACTTGAGGACATAGAGGGCCACATGTGACCTCGAGGCCACAGATTTCCCCACTCTTGGTCTAACACATAGTAAGTCTTTAATAAATACTCATTGATCATTAACAGGGTTAACTTCTAGTTGCATAAGGCCTCTTTTATGGATTATCACTTAAGGTTTTTTTCCAAAATATACCCTACTTGTGCTCTGGACCTTACTTCCCACTCCTTGGCAATTAAATATCCCTTGGAGGCCTAAGTGATTAACTACACAAATTGCCATTGTAAAGGTGGGAGTGTTGGTCAAATAAATCAACCAAACCATCCCACCTAATGCACTTAAAGTGAGTGATAAATCTTAAGGAGGTGAGAACAAGTCTCAAACACTTAATCTAAACAGTGAAAATTCCTTAGAAGTCACATGACTATTGTATCCATTAGGATATGCTGAGAACTTTGTCAAGTTCTGAGAGTGTCTATAAAATAGCAACCTAGTTGAGAGCTAGAGTTATTCCAGAGATCAGAACTATTGTGGTATTTCAGTTAAGGCCCAGGAACAACCACTTGGGAGGGGAGAGTTAGAGGGAGAGATCTTGGTCTTAACCTAGCTCTCTTTCCCCATCCTCTGCCTCAATCCTTGACCTTGCAAGCTTTGAAGGACCCAGAGGATTTTGGACTTCCCATCTTTCCAGGATCCTAGTGGTAACCTCAGATCAGCTAATGGCAGTGTCTGCATTCAGAGCCACAGTCAGATTGTACATAGAGTCATGGCTTTACAAGAAGCCCAGTAGAGAAACTATACCACACCTCAGGATAATTTTTTAAATGCATCTTGAAGGGGAAAAAAGGATCTCCCACAATCGGGAGCTGTGAGTTACTACTTTGCCAGGTGTGTTTGTAAGCTTGCTTCTCATATATACTAGTGGAAGAACATGTCACAGACCTTTGGAGATGCATTTTTTAATTATTCTTACTGTACCACCTAGGTGGCACAGTGGGTAGAGGGCCAGGCCTGAAATCAGGAAGACTCATTTTCCTAGGTTCAAATCTGGCTTCAGACACTTATTAGCTGCATAACCTTGGGCAAGTCACTTAACCCTGTTTGCCTCAGTTTCCTCATCTATAAAATGAGCTGGAGAAGTAAATGGCAAACCACTTCAATATCTTTGCCAAGAAAACCCCAAATGGGGTCATGAAGAATCAGATACAACTGAACAACAACAAATACCTTAATAAATATCCCTTTCTAAAAACTAATTGAATCTGGCTGATTAAATAATGATCAACCCAAAATCATAACAGGAAGCACACTGGTGGGGGCATCTGGCTACTTTGTCTTAGGAAAGTGGATATAACAGCACATGTGAGGATACAACTTAAAGTGTGTAAGCTAAACTGCAAATAGGAAAATATCATCCATGCCTTTCTAGGATTCTGCCTTTGTCATGAGACTACTTGACAAGGAGAGCTTTTTGACACCTGAGTAACTAAGCTTTCTGGGATCAGGCCTAAGTCCAACCTGTTTCATTCTGAGTTTGGCTCCCCATAAAAGTCCTAGTGTGTTTTAGGACTTGCTAAATCATAGCTCCAAATGATGCAATATAACAGTGGACTGCTGAGAAACAAGATAGATAAGATGTGCTTAGGAATAGGGGATGGGAGGCTCTTTTATCACAGAATCATAAAGCCAAAAGACACCGACTCAGACAATAATAGGTACTACATAGCTGTTACTAATATGGCATAGTGGATAGAACAGAGTAGAAAGCCTTGGGTTCCAGTATTGACTCAAATATATACTATTAAGCTCTATATAAATGTGAATGAATAGCTTTCTCACAAAAACCCTCTAATGCAAGTAGGACAGTCCCAGTCTTACAGAGAAGTAAGCTGAGGCTCAGAGATGCTAAGTGATTGCCACAAATAAGCATTGGAATTAAGACTCCAACTCAGCTCTTTTAAGTGCCATGCTATTTCAACTATACTACATAACCAAAGACAAGAAGATTGTCTTAAAGAGCACAGGTGATATTGGGGGGGGGGGGGGGACTTCCACTCATAGTACAAGTATCATCACTGAATGCCTAAGGCAACAATAACACTGGACTGAAACTCGGGAGCTATGGTCTCAAGCCTTGGTTCTGCCTACCTGGGTGAATTTAGACAAAAACCAATTTACTTCTCTTTGCCTCAATTTTATCAGAAAACTTCATACCATTAAATTGTTCCAAAAAGTACTTCGAATGTTTGATAGAAATGAGTTTTATATAGCCACCATTAGTAACAGCCAGTTTGACGATTAGGTTCCCAAGCCCATAGATTAGTAAACAATCCTCTTTGTTAAAGAATCCTGAAAGACACCTTAAATTCTATAAATGGGAGAGCTGTCAAAAACAGAAGGAACTTTCTATTTCTCTCTAACGACACATTCTCCTTGATTGAGGAAAAAGAAGTCATGGGACGAGGAGATTGGTAATATTATATGGTAATATTACCATAATATTCTTACCTATGAATTTTGATTCAAGAGGGATTCATAAAGAGGAAAGGCAAAGCAAGATTTATGTTCTAAAGAAACTATAGGACCTTCTCACCATCAAGAGGGACTCTACAAGCCCCAGTACCAAAACTAAAACTCAGATACAGTTTGAAAGCCTAAAGCAGGAGTGGGGAACCTGCAGCCTCATGCCACATGTCCTCAAGCCTGCAAGTTCCACATCCTTAGTCTAAGGCTTCCAATAACCTCCAGGAAACAGGAGCAATATTAGGTACCTAATGCACCTTTTGATTGAGCTACAGCTGGCTCTATAGATTATTTTATTAAAATAACTATAACGGGAAAGTTATGCTAAAGAAAGAGAAAAAAAACCTTTCAGAGTACATAGGTTATTGTTTATCTCAAAATCTAGTTCTTTATCATAAATGCCATAAATTGTTATGACGGTACCTTAAGTAAGTAATCATCCCTTGATTTGGGACTGAACTCCCTGAAGGATTAGATGATACATGAGTCTGAGGTCAAATCTGGATTCACTGCCTCCCTGCTTTCATCATTCCATGAATAGATTCTATATTCTAGGTCTCAAAGTCTGACAATGAACTTACACAAGATGCCCAGGTAAATATAGAAATAACATGAGTGCCTGAATGCCTTTCCTAGAGGTATAGCAAGCCAGGTCCAGACAAGGGGCAACCAAGAGAGAGGGAAGGGAAAAACTCTAGTCAACCACAGCGGAGATACTAAAAAATTTTTGGAGCCCTGCCTGTTAATCTCCTTCCTCACTTTCTCACATATCTTATTGTGATTTCTGAGAATGTGAGATGACTTGACTATAATATGCTAGCCTTGAAGGTTGTACAAATTGCCTTAAATCCTTACTTCTTCTCTACTAGGTTAAGAGTGGAGTCCCTGATACTAATCTCTTATATGAGTGACCTCAGCTAAATTCCTCCACCCCTAGTTTATCACTAAAACAAAGAATAAGAACACAAATATTGCTATGAATATCAAAAGAGGTAATTTTATGTCATAGACTTAGAGTTGAAAAAAATAATTCTGGAGGTCATCTAATACAACTTCATTTTACAGATGAGGAAACTGAGGCTCAGAGGGGTGAGGGTATTTGTCCAGTGTCACACAACTCCAAGAACTTAATAGGTTTGGTGATTTAATGGCTCACAGGGACGTGTACCTTTCACCACTTTCACCCAAGTTTAGGATCCCCTTCCAATCCAATCAAAGAGAAATAGGTTCACACTTCATAAGGGGATACTTGGTATAAAAATAATCTTTACACATAGTTTAGCCCTTAGGATTACCTGGAGTGAAGGACATGGGAAATCAATTGCTCAAAGACCAAATATCAGCCCTGCCCTCCCCACCTGTATTAAGCATTATTGGGGAAGACCAAGATTTTAGATAAGATCTTCCCCTCAAAGATTGCTTACCATTTGACAGAGTAGACTAGGTACAAATAAATAACTATGAAGATGATATTAATTTTATAACAAAATCATTTGAGATGGAAAAAACAAAGTGCTATTTGAGGTCTGGGGAGAAAAGTTGTCATTATGTGCTGGGGGTAGTGGGGTAGAATGGAGGGGGTGACTTCATAGGCTGCTGCCAGAGGGGGAATAATAGGGGAGGGTAAAACAGAAATTCCTTTAAACCCCTTTCCACTTGGAAACACAGTTCATGGAGTATCTCTCTTTCCTCTCTTCCCCTTATCATCTTGGAGAGAAAATATTCTATTTCACAAATGGTTTTACCATATAATAATGTAATCTTAGCATTAATGCATTGAGAATGGTAAAACAAGGACTTGCAATGTTTTCAAAATATTTCATGGATTATTCAATCACTATGGCAGAAAGGAAGTATCTGGTCACAATAGTTCACAGAAATATGGAAACAAATGGATGAGGTATAGCTATAAAGTATGAAGACTGAGTCTACAAACTAATCGATTTCATATGTGAAAGTGCCTTGATAGGCACATAGTATTAAACAAACGGAAGATATTATTTTTACAGGGTTATTATTGAAGAGAGACAGGAATAGCCTAGTGGATATGGTACTTGACTCCAAGTCAAGAAGACTTTGGTTCATCTCTTGCCTCTGATACTTACTAACTGTGTAACCCTGAGGAAAGCGTTTAACCTCTTTCTAAGACTATAAATTATAGAGGATTTCTGATCTGTTTCAGTTCCCACACCTGATGAAATCGCTGCTCCTTAACATATTGATGTATTATTATTTAGGCAAAATGTGACCTAGAAACCTTCATCAGGTTATGGTCATTAGGAACATAGTCAGGAGGGATTGGAAATGCAGGGGAGGTAGAAAAAAGAAAGATCCAGTCCAATACTCATAAAAAAAAATCAAAACTATATCCCAAAAGGTACATTCCTTAGAAAGTAGTCAAGATACAGAATGGAAGATAATCTGAGAGCTTGCCAAAAACACTCACAAAAATATGTGGTAAATTAGGAATGTGCCAAAACATTGAATGCTTGTCCAGGTCTAATTCAGGACCAACAGCAGAGTGAAGTAATAACATAGGCATTTGTTTAAATGACCTTATAATAGAAGGCATATTTCTATATTCTATATTAAGGCTTAGAAAATATTTTCCTTAGAAACTATCTTGTAAAGTAGACAGGACAAACACTATTATCCCAGTTTTGAAGATGTGAAAACTAAGATTAAGGGAAGTGATTTTCTCATGGTCATCTACTAACATTGGAATCAGAATTTGAACCCTAGTTTTTTGACTTTGAGTTCAGCACTTTTTTGACTACTTTGCACAATGTTTACCACTGTAGGAATCCTAAATGTATGTGTATATATATATATATATATATACATATATATATACACACACATATATATATACACATATATGTATATAAAAACCAGAATCACAGAGGATTTTTAGGATTTCAGAAGTTACCACTTAACCATGTCTTTTGTATTAGCAGACTGTGTGAATGTGAGTGAGTCGACCAACCTCTCAAAGCCCCATTTCTTCATTGTACAATGGAAATACTAGAAGTAATTGTCTCCCTGGATTCTTGCAAGGTTCAAATGAATCAATATATGTAAAGTTATTTGCAAACCCTAAAGAACTATATAAAGTTAGTTGTTGTTACTATTATTATATTCAACCAACCAATCAATATTTATTAAATGCCAAGTGGGAAGCTAGGTGATACATTGGATAGAGTGCCAGGTCTGGAACTAGGAAGACCCAAGTTCAAACCTGGCCTCAGACATTCACCAGTTGTGTAACCACAGGCAAAGTCACTCATCCCTGTTTACCTAAATTTCCTCATCTGTAGAATGAGCTGGAGAAGGAAATGGTAAACCACTCCAGTATCTTTGCCAAGAAAACCCCAAATAGGGGTCACAAAGAGTCAGACACAACTGAAATGATTCTACAACAACAAAATGTGCCAAGTACTGTGCTAAGTGTGGGACCTTGGGCAAGTTAACCCCAACTGCCCTCCAAAAAAAAAAATTAAAAAGAGATGGCTAGGTGGCACAGCGAATAGAGCACTGGCCCTGAAGTCAGGAGAACCTGAGTTCAAATCCAGCCTCAGACACTGGACACACTTACTAGCCATGTGACTTTGGGCAAGCCATTTAACCTCAACTGCCCTCCAAAAAAGCAAAAAAAAAAAAAAGATTTGTTACTACTTTTCTTAATGTGCTATGCAAAAATAAAAAGCTTTTGCTTATTACTAATTGAATTCTCTGGGTGAGCAGAAAAAAATATACACATTGTTAGGCAGTTGTAAAGCTATTGTTTCTTGAGGGGATGTGGAACTATAGAGTACCTTAAATCTGGGGAACCCTACATTCTAGAAGGGTACCCCCCAATACTATACCTAAATGAGACATGTCCCATTATGGACCCCAGCCTCCTCGTAACAAGATGGTCACTTTTTGTCTGACCGCTGCATTCTTTTGGGAACAAATCCTAAGAAAAGGATGATCTATGATGCTTCTCTGATGAGCTGTGCTTTTCCCCATCCTGTGAGAATTCCAAAGCCAGAGCTATGAATCATTTTCCTGAGAGTCAAGAGATTTATGATCTGTGATTCCTAATCTGGGATAACCCTCTAGCCCCCACCCCCCACCCTGCCCTTCAGCCTATTCTCTTTGTGGTTATTTGACTGCCTTTCGATGGGAGGTTGGTTAAAGTCATCTAATTCTCCAATTCCAAAGTCAAGAGGTTAAGAAAGGATGACAGGCTGCATCGCCCACCACTGATTTCCAAAATTAAAAAAAGGTGAGGCCAGAGCAATGGTAATGGCTTCGAGGATCTCCATTCCATTTGTACATCGTGGAAAGCACTCACCCACTGTGTATTTGAACACTGTTATTTTCCACTCTGTCTTTTCCAGCAGGCATACTGTCATTAGTCACTGTCTTATTCTCCCTTTTGTATTCCAGGTGAGTTTCCCATCCAATGAGGGGTTCTTCAACAGAATTCTCCTACCACATTTCCTGCAGCTGGGTTTGATCCTTTGACTTTCTGCCCTTCCCATAAATAAAGACAAAAATCACTAGCTTGAAGCAAAATAATGATCACTGCATTAGGAATCAGAAAACCTGAGTCTGAGGTCTAGGTCTGTCTCTTACTAGCTATCTAACTTCAAACAAGGTACCTAATTTCCCTTGACCTCAATTTCCTCACTTGCAAAAACAAAATAAGTGAATATGATAATTTCTAAGGTCTCTTCTATGACCTTTCTGAGACTCAGTTTCCTAATATGTAAAAAGAAGGTGCTGGATTGAATGAGTTCTAAAGTCCCTTCCAGTTCTGACTTTCAATGATACTTATGAGGAAATCATTGAATTTTCCACTCAGAATTCAACAGCTGGTTCTGAGACATCCACAAAGTAAGACATTCTCTAAATTTGTTTTGCTTTTTTATATAAAGAGTAGAGTATTGTGTGAAGCTTAAATTATTTTGTGAAGATTTTAGTATTTTGTCAAATTAAAATATTTTGTGAAACTTAAATTAAGTTGATGCTCAGTGTAGTACAAAGAGTCTTAACCTCTATTTTTGTCATGGACCCCTTTGACAATTTGGTGAAATTTATGTAATCCCATCTCAGAAATTCATAAAATGCACAAGATTACAAAGGAAAACAACTATATTGAAATAGCAATGTAATTTTTTTCCCATTAAAATTCCTGGACCTCCTATTTAATCCACTCTAGATTATGAACTTTTGACATAAAGGCAAGAACATTGGACCTGTGGTCATAAGATATGTTTCAAAGTCCAACTTGGCCACTTTCTAGCTTTGTGAGCTCAAGTTTCTTTCACTCTGTTTCTTCACCTGTTAAATGTAGGTTCAATGATTTCTAAGATTCTTGTAGCTCTGTATCACATTTCTAATGTTAACATCAAGTCTCAGCCTGAGAGAGCCTCAATATTCCCACCTGCAAAAATATACATGAAGCATGGCACTCAGTCATGTCTCTAACAGGCATTATATGGGGTTTATGGAGACGTGATGAGGACTTTTACAGCTGGAAGGAATCTTCTAGTTCAAACTTTTGTTGTAATTATTTTACAGATGAGGAAACTGAGGCCCAAAGAATTCAATGACTTGATTACTGCCATGCAGTTTACTTAATGACTGGGCTGAAACCAGAACACAGACCCCCCCCCCACTCCCAATTTTGGATCATCCCATAATACCATGAGGCTTACCTCATGTCTACTAAGTTCTTTGAGCATCTTGGATAAAAAAACTATGTTAGGACCCCGGGATTATTCCATATGATGTAAGGGTCAGCATGGTCCAGGAGACAAAAAACAAGCCTTAGAATTAGGAACATCTGGGTTTAAGTTCTGTCTCTGATGCTTCATTAGCTGTGTGACCTTGACCATCTCCCATACAACTCTAAAACTAGAAATGACAAATGTTCTCTTATCTACATCAGTAAATGGAGTTTCTACATTGGTATTTCCAACCAGTGAAATAATAGATCTAAATGGTAGCAATGATTTCTCTGAGCCAACTTACCTCACAGGGCTGATGTTAGGGAAAGTATTTTGTGAAGCTTAAATTGTTATATAAATGTGAGTTATTCTCCTTCTTACTGAAGAAAGACAAACATTCACCATGGGACTAGAATACTCTAAGCTACCTCTCACTCACTCAAAGCCATCCAGGAGGGTTCTTGCAAAGTGCTTTGCCAAACTGAAAAGTTTCCTATTTCTTCTCTATAGATATTCTCTAAGGGGAAAAAATCAACTTTAAATAACAAAGAAATGATTGGTTGAAGTCATTGACAGCTCTCCTAGAGGCAGGGGAAGGGGAAGAGGTTATGCCAATGGACTGGTTAGTGGAAATCACTAGACATCATGGGAAGTTTGCTGGTTCTTCCTTGACCTACAAAAAAACCCACACCCTAGTTATGTCCCTAAAATCACAGCCTCATAGAACTGCAAAGAACTTTCTGAGATCAACTCGTCCAGCACTGTTTAATCAGTGTGTCAGGTAATGTTTAGCTTTCAAGATGAAAAAGAGTCCCAGTCAAAGCAAGGGAAATTCATTTCTTGCAGGTGTTTTGGCTCTGGGGAATGCACAATTCCTGCTGCTCTCAGCATTCAGTCTTGGGGTTTAGGGTTTTGCTTTTTGTTCTTTGTAAGTTTTAGAAATTCCTCAAATATATGAACATAGTGGGTAACAAGTGAAAGGATTGCCTTAAAAAGGTTGCAGGATTATAGTATCATAAATCTAAAGCTGGAAGGGACATTAAAGGTCATCCAATCCAACTCCCTATTTTACAAATGAAGAAACTGAGACCCAGAGAGATCAAGTGATTTGCCCAAGATCACACAAATCTTCTGACTCCAAATCCAGTCTTCTCTCCACTGTACTAGAAATGAAAGGTTTATATGGCAGAGGTAATAAATCAGTTTGTGTTTTGAATCAATACATTTCTCTCCTTATACAATGTAAACTCCTGGAAGACAGGGAGTGTTTTCCCTTTATTTCTTTGTATTCCTAGCACCTAGCACATGTCCTGGCACAAAGGAAATGCTTGATAAATGCTTGATGAATTGAATTCTATTATATTTTTAAATTCATTTTTAAGCATTATCGATTTAGTTATTAGTGCAGCTAGGTGGCATAGTGGATAGAGTACCAGGCCTAGAGTCAGGAAGACTCATCTTCCTGAGTTCAAATCTGACCTCAGACACTTACTAGCTGTTGGACCCCAGGCAAGTCACTTAGCCCTATTTGCTTCAGTTTCCTCATCTGTAAAATGAATTGTAGAAGGAAATGGCAAACCACTCCAGCATCTTTGCCAAAACAAACAAATAAACAAACTCTAAATGGGATAACAAAGTTGGACACAACTGAAATGACTGGAAAACAACAAAAATTTAGTTATTGTTAAAAGAGACAACCACATTCTTCCCAGAGCCCTGCTAATCTTTTCATATGTTTATAAGTCATGGATATGGTTAAGAGTCATATACCATAAAGTCAAGTCACAGTTGCCAATGTGTCAAAATCTGAGGGTGTTCCTCCTTACTTTAATTCAGTGCTGTATAGTCAGAGTTACAAACTGAATGAATGAATCAGGGTCAGGACCAAACAATACTCTTTTCCCTTCTCATTCTGTGTAGTTGAATTAAGATTTTTTTTTCTTTACTTAAGAAAGAGGAGTCTAATTCAGTCAAGCTGATGATTGGGATGATATGTATCATTTAAATCTTTCTGTAGGTCACATTCATCCAATTTTCTCAGGGTGTCTAAGAATATATAGGTAGGGGCAGCTAGGTGTCACAGTGAATAGAACACCAGCCCTGGAATCAAGAGGACCTGTGTTCAAATCCGGCCTCAGATACTTAACATTTACTAGCCATCTAACCTTGGGCAAGTCACAACCCCAATTGCCCTGTTTTTCCCCCTCAAAAAAAAAAAGAATATATAGGTAGCTTTACTATTTTTAAAGTAATAGAGGAAAGTCATCCCTAGACTAATGAAGAAAAGAGAATGTTGTCTTCACCTCTTAAAATGTCTTACCCTCTTCCTTCTACCTATCCAAGATCCTACATCTTTCTCTTTTTTTAATTTATTTTTAATTTGTGGAATAAAGCATTTCCATAACATAGTACAATTAAAAAAGATGACTTTAAATGAAACTACAAATCTACTATGCACAGATTTCAAATAGACAACAAAATTATCCAGTAAATTTCTTTTTTTCTCCCTTCTCCCCTCCCGCCTTAGATATTCCATTAGATACAAATAGCGCCCACTCACTCTCTTTCCATCCATACAATATGTGCATATATGTGATGCATATGTAAAATTATTCTATATATACTTCTATTCATCAGTCCTTTCTCTGGATATAGATAGCTTCTTTCTTCACATGTCCTTTATAGTTAATTTGGGTATTTATAATAGCCAAAATAACTTATTTGCTTGAAGTCATTCTTAAAACAATATTGCTGTTACCCATCTTTCAAGACTCAGTTTATGCATCACCATCTCCATGAATCCTCCACCACCTCTCCAGTTATCAGTGAACTCCCCTTCCTCTGAATCTTTATAGTGCTTACAATCCATATCAAAGGTCAGTAAACTATGTCCTGCAGGCCAAATTCTTAGCTCACAGCCAGCTGCTGTTTTTGTATGACCCACAAGCTAAGAATGACTTTTATATTTTTAAGTGATCATGGGGGGGTGGGAGGGGAATCAAAAGAATAATATTTTGTAACACATGAAAATTATGTGAAATTCAAATTTCAGTTTCCATAAATAAAATTTTGTTTGAACAGAGACATTCATTCATTTCTGTATTGTCTGTGAGTGCTTTTGTGATACAATGACAGAGTGGTGTAGTTGCTACAGAGACACAGTTTGTGGTGCTCTCATAGCTATGTGCTAGCTTGACACACTACAAATCACAGTGCCACAATTATAACTTCATAGCATTTCTAATGCCACTAGTAGTGCCGGACCATGAAGCCTTTGTTCTTTATTATCAATGCATACCCATCATGTCAAAATGAGAAATGAAGAGTGGACTTTGAATGTTACACTTTTAAGAAAAAGTACAACACAGATTATTTTGTTATCAAATTAGATGGCAAAGCATTGTGTTTGTTAGTTCAGTGACATTAGAGCTGAGGTAAAAGAGTGCAATCTGTATCAGCATTGCCGGAAGAAGCATTCACCACAATATATCCAACTCACAGGAAAGCAGAGGTTAGAAAAATTAGAAGATTTAAAAATGGGGTACCTCATCACAACAGAATTCCTAGACAAAAGTAAAATATAAACGTGAGATGACTGCAATCAAATTATGTTTCCAAGCATCTTATTTGTTAGCCAAGTAAGGAAAGTTGTTTGCCAATGGTGAGCTAATTAAATCATGTTTGATTGCAGCAGCTGAAGAAATATATCCACAGAAAATAAACTTGTTTTAAGACTATTAGCCTTTCAGTTTAATTAAAATCATGTGCTTATGTATTGATATGAGTATTTGACTGTACCTATCTGTGTGAAAAGACAATATCAATGATGAAATATGTAAAATCTCATTACAAATCAGCATTAACATATGAATATTTGCAATCTATTTTGAAAAGGAATACTAACTTTGAACCCCAATTAAGCAAAATATTATCTTCCTGGGGCTGCTAGGTGGCGCAGTGAGTAAAAGCGCCAGCCTGGGAGTCTGGAGGACCCCAGTTCCATTCCAACCTCAGACATTTAACACCCACACAAAAAAAACTAGCTGTGCAACCTTGGGCAAGTTACTTAACCCCAATTGCCCTCCAAAAACCAAAAAATAAAAAAATATTATCTTCCCCCAAAATAATCCTATTCTTCCCATTAGTAGACCTGTATTAAGATATATAATATGCACATATATGTATTCAGTGGTTATCATTCTATTTTGAATTTCATCAACAAAAAATGTGGAAATTTGTTTTTCCTCTTATTATACACATTGCTATATAATATTTTACTTCTTTGCCTATGAAGTCTAAAATATTTACTACCTGGCCCTTTAAAAAAGGTTTTGCCAACCCCTGATCTACACCATACAATTTAACTTTTAATTATATTCTATTTTAATGTAACATGGTAGGCTAAAGGTGATGAGCAGAGTTATTGAGTCATTCTATCTCATTACCTAGATGAATTTCTTTATATAAACTGAGTCTCTCTCTCTGTGTCTCTGTCTCTGTCTCTCTGTCTCTCTCTGTCTCTGTCTCTGTCTCTCTCTCTCCTCCTCTTCTTCTTCTCTCTCAGCTGTTTTACATTTCTGGGTGTGACTCTTCATTTCTGTTGTTTTCTTTGTCTTTCTCTTCCGTCTACCTCATTTGCCTCTTCCTAACTACAGTCCTAATAAGTATACCCCTCGACTAGCAAATGCCTGTAGTGGTGGTCTTTCAGTCATTTTAGTTGTGTCTGACTCTTTGTGACCCCCATTTGGGGGATTTTCTTGGTAAAGATACTGGAGTGATTTACCATTTCCATCTCCAGTTCATTTTACAAATAAGGAACTGAGGCTTACAAGGTTAAGTGACTTGCCCAGGGTCACACAACTAATAAGTGTCTGAGGTCACATTTGAACTAAGATCTTCCTGACTCCAGGCCCCACTCTATTCAATGCACTACCAAAGATGCCTACAGCTACCACTGTTTATAAATACAATGTAAACTTTTTCTTAAAAAAATAAATAAAAGGTGAACAGACTAGAGACTTTGGGCAAGCCTGAGGGAGCCCAACTGGAGAAGGAGGTTACTGCCTTGGGGTTTGTAGTCTTCAAAGGATATAGTACTTCAGCAACACAGTCTCTGTCCTGACACTGCCCCTGCCCAATAAGCCCACACAGCCTCACTGCAGGATCATCCAGGGGCAGGTGGCAAAGATGGAATTCAGTCTGGGTTCTCAGACTCCAAATCAATTCATTTCTGCTATCCTTTTGTTTCATGTGCATTAACTTATCCCCCAAATGAGATTGTGAGTTTCCAAAGACCTAAGAATTTATATCATAGTAATAATGACTCATATTCATGAAACACTCTAAAATTTACAAAGCACTTTCCTCACAATAGCCCTAAGAAATAAGTGATACAAGTATTATGATCCCCATTGTGCATATAAGGAAACTGAGGTCTAGAAAGGAAGAATAATTTGAATATAGTCTTTTAGCTTATAAGCAAAATTATAAATGCAAAAAAATGTCAGACCCAGAGGAGACTTTAGTCTGATTTCCTGCTCCAAAGATGAGGAAACTGAGACTTAGAATGGTCAAATGATTTGCTTAAGCTCTCATAGCTAGGTGAGTTGTTTCAGTTATTTGTTTTAGTTGCATATTTGGAGTTTTCTTGGCAAGGATACTGGAGTGGTCTGCCATTTCCTTCTCCAGCTCATTTTACAGATGAGTAAACTGAGGCAAATAGAATTAAGTGACTTGCCCAGGGTCACATAGCTAGTAAGTATCTGAAACTAGATTTGAACTCAGGAAGAGTCTTCCTGACTCCAGGTCTGGCACTCTATTCACTGTACTACCTAGCTTCCCCTAGCTAGTTAAAAGACAGCATGTTTGTCTGTGTGTGTGTGTGTGTGTGTGTGTGTGTGTGTATTATACACAGAGAGAGAGAGCTGGCCTTGGCAGCTCTAAGACAAATTTATAGAACAGGAACTAATCTGTAATGATAGGAGTTTCCTCCCTTGGACTTTTCTTTGCCAATGCAATCATACATCTAGTTTGCACCCCTCCCCCACAAAGAAAAAGAACAAGGACAAGAACCAGACATAGTTATTAACAGAGCCCAAATCAGTGAAATTCTTGCTAGACCATTAGGCAGATAAAATGGTGTAGTGGACTTGAAGTTCAGGAAAATGAGAGTTCTAACCCTGCCTCAGACTCTGGGCCTCTCTCAGCCTCAGTTTCCCCATCTGTAAAATGTCGATAATAATAGCACTTTATCTCACAGGATTCTTGTGAGGATCAAATGAGACCACATGCATAAAGCATTTTGCAAAACCTTAAAGTAGGATATAAAAGCAATCTATTGTTAAGAGATGGTGCCCAAACCCAAGTCTCCTGTCTCCAAAGCCTGGTTCTTTTCACTCTATGATACTACCATTTATGTCTTTCTCTATCCTCACAAGGCCTAGCATAATGGTAGCCACAAAGCAGATACTCAATAATTCAACTTGTTGATGATTGAGAGAACTGTCTTTCAGTTCTTCACAGCAATTCTTAACCTGGGTTCTATGAACTTTTTTTTTAGAGGGGAGAAGGCAAGGCAATTGGGGTTAAGTGACTTGCCCAAGGTTACACAGCTAGTAAGTGTGTCAAGTGTCTGAGGTCTGATTTGAACTCAAGTCCTCCTGACTCCAGGGACAGTGCTCTATTCACGGCATCACCTAGCTGCCCCCTATGAACTTTTTATAAACTTGTTTTTGATAACTGTATTTCAACATTATTTGTTTCCTTTGTAATACCTTATATTTCTATATTTTAAAAAATTTTATCTCAAGGGAGTACCCATAGGCTTCACCTGACTGTCAAAGGGTCCATGGTAGAAAAAAGTGCAGAACCCCTTTTTTAGACCCTGCCCTAAGACATGTTTGAGATCCTAAAGTCAGGATACTATGTATCCTAATGGCCAATAATTTGAAACATCCTTTCTGTTAACAGGATCCCAGGACTTAGAAATTATATATTCCAACCCCTTCATTTTATAGATGAATTAGCTCTTCTTATGCAGGAGATGGAGGCTATGGGAATTATATCCCCTTCCTCCTTATATAGAGATGCCCCTCTTCTCTCTTAAGATACATGGAGAGAAGGACTGGGCCATATTTTTCTATTATCATCAAATATACTTTCAGGGATTTTATTTCCTGGAAAGATATCCAACTCAAAAGTAGTACTATGAATGATTTTTTTAATGATAGAGATGTTTCTCCTTAAGAATATTAGTTATTTCTGAATTCTCTATCCATTCTAGTGTGAAATTTTGGCCTGATGAATTATTAAAAGGAAGACTTTTTCAAAAATCATTCTTGGAATTAAAGGACCCTTTGAAGAATTATCCTGCTGGGTTGCTGTTTCTTTTCACTTTTCTCTAACTCTTTTATCCTCCTGACTCCACCTAGATAATCATCTGGACCACTGTGCTCATGAATGCCACCCTGATGTGGGACTTTTGTGACTTGGGCTGTCTATGTCACTAGTTTATGATGGCAGGGCTCCTGATGGTGCATTATGGTTTAAGAGAAGGGATCTTTAGAATGTCTAATTTTTAATCACACTGGGAATGCTGAAATTCTGCTTGTAATGGCCACTTGTTAGGAACACTGTAGAAGGGATTCCTCCTCAGGGAGAAGATGGACAAATGACCTCTGGTAACCTTTCCTATGCTGAGATTCAGGGATTCAATGGGAGATTGGGGATATAGGAATTGTCAAAAATTCATCTTGGGTTCACATGAATCCCAGTTGATCCTAGGGAATAGCTCTCTCTCTAACTTTGCCCCAACTTTAAACTAAAACTCCAGAAAAATCTCTAAAACACAGTTTAGGCACAAGTTTTTGTTGTCTAGTTTTTGTACAAGTTTTTGTTGTCTAGTTTTTGTACAGGATCTCTTCAAATGTGGGTAATAATATGTCCTCCCATAAAGGTACCTAAGAGATAATATGAGTATCATGTATAGGACAATTGTTTATTTGTTCCACCATAGAAAATGCGTAAGATACAAATGACACAAAGACAGGAATGAAGAAATAGAGAAAACAAACTCTCAAAAAGACTGTTAAACTTATGTTGCCTCTCCTCCTACCGACACTTTGCAGGCTTGCAGAACAGAATCATTCACATTCACATTGGACCTACGTTGTCAAAGCAATTCACAACAATTTTCATGGAAACTTGGCAATATCCAGATTTCCTGCCCAGTCCAGGCATGGCTTTATTAGTGCAGGTGAACTATGATTCTGGCAGTGGTCCTCTTTCCCTCAGATCAGCAGCACTATTATGGAAGTCTCTTCTTGTTGATGTCTGAATCCTTGATGCAGGAACTCTTGATCTACAAGGTAACCATCAAGGCTAAAAACATACATTTCTCTGGATTACTAGCTGATTACTTGGGTGCCTAAAAGGAAACAGAATGGCATAGGAAAGCTAGCAATTCAAAGACTAGTCTCGGGCTTGTGTAGGCAAGCACATGTCTCCTGCTACCATGTGCTTCTGATGTAAGCTGTTAATTGCTTCTCAGACAGGAAGGAGAAAGAGATCTCCCCCCTTTGCTAGAAGTTCAAGGAAAAAAAGTGTTGGAAAATAGTCCCAAAATAGAAGGGTTCAAAAGAGAAAAGGTGGACACAGTTGAGGATGGATGATAAGGCATTAGGAGAGGTTGTTGTTATTTGTCCATTCTGAAAGAGGACCATAATATCAGGAAGGTGATACCATGATATCCAAGTAAATTGGATTTAAGTGAGGGAGGACTGTGCAAAGTCACCAGTCTCTCTCTTGCAGAGCCATCTGGGTCCAGTGGTAAGATATAGATCAGGACGATTGGAGATGGTCCTAGATACAGCAGGAGACCTTGGCCTTTTTAGGAAATAGATATTTTTCTGTAGATCATAAAAAATATAATATTGGGGTCACTTTTTGATTGGAACACTACAAATCATAAAATGAACTTTTCAAATTCTCAGTAAAAAGAAAAAGTTAATTAGTAATCCAGAATGGCCTTCAGACTAACAATAAAAACAATGAGATGATGATGATGATGATAGCCAGCATTTATAAGTACTTTAAGGCTTGCAAAGGACTTTACAAATATTATCTCATTATCTAAAACAACTCCAAAAGGCAAGTGCTATCATTTACAGATGAAAAATTTAAGGCAGATAAAAATGTAAGGCATACAATGGCATGCCTAAATCTTTATCAATGCACATTTATGAATGATCATGTTGTATTTTAAATATTTCTTTTGCTTGAAGGAAATAAATAGCTATCCTATCCCAGATCTACCTGTACATGCAACTCCCTTTTGGGGAAGCCCAAAATACAAAGGGCAAAACTGTTACAAATACTGTATTAAAGTCCTGACCAACGTCTTTGCCAGGCATTGATTGACATATAAAAGAAGGATAACTTATTAATTTCCTTTTTCAGAATATAGAAGCCTGACCCAGTGGGATGAAATGATTATCTAGGAATTAGCATGAGGAGGAAGGAAAGGATAGAATCAAATATATCCAATTCAATTCAATAAGCATTTATTAAGTGCATACTAAGTGATTATTCAGTATTCTTTATGTCTAAGGATTCATAGGATAAATTCCTCCAAGAATTAAATCCTGGGGAAAAGTTTCTTTCTGCAGTTGAAATTGTATGCTTCCTTTTAAGTACACAATGGAATCTCT
>NW_027185799.1:23978692-24005352 GCF_028583685.1 Petaurus breviceps papuanus
GTCTTTTTCATGGTGTTTCTAGTTGGAAGGAGCCTTCAAGATCATTTAATCCAAATCCTTCATTTTTCAAATTAAAAAACAGAGTCCCTGAGAGAGAAAGTAACTTGCACATCATCATAGCACATAATGAGGGCAGGATTTAAATGTAAGTTCTCAAATCCACTGTTGCATTCTCAGTGAATATATATATATATATATATATATATATATATATATAGAGAGAGAGAGAGAGAGAGAGAGAGAGAGAGAGAGATTCTAAATAAATAAACAAATAAAAAGAAAGGCTTTCTAGGGCTCAGCTGAAATTATAGATAAAATACCCCAGTGAACTTTATGTTTGGAAGCATATTAAACTTTTAAAAAATTCTCTAGAAATATTAAGCCCCAGGGGCAGCTAGGAGGTGCAGTGAGTGAGTAAAGCGCCGGCCCTGGAGTCAGGAGGAGCCGAGTTTGGTTCTGGCCTCAGACATTTAACACCCACGCAAAAAAAAAACTAGCCATGTAACCTTGGCCAAGTTACTTAACCCCAATTGCCCTCCAAAAAAGCAAAAAAAAAAAAAAGAACTATTAACCCCTTTAGCTAAAATTTTCATGTGTAATTTCATAATTCAAAAGGTAAATTTTACTTTTTTTGTTATTGTTTTTGTCATTGAAGTTGAGAAACATCTTAGCTGTCTCTGATGCATGAAGGGGAAACCTCTTCTCCAATCTCTCCCTTCCAACCCCAACCCAAAGCAATAATTCTGCTTTCTGCTGTGAAAACCATTTAAGGTGATTTTTACACATGAATAACCTCATCACAGTGTACATTTTAAATCTGAAACTTTCTGTGCATCTGTTCCTGAGAGGATGCTCCTGGGTCATTTTGGGGGGGGGGGGGGCGGAAATGAAGGAGTATATGTGTCTGTGTGTCTGTGTGTGCATATGAGCACATGCATACATAAGTGACCCAAAATTTACTTGTGTTTATGTAAAACCAAGTTAAGAAACTGTTTCCATGGTTCTAGATTTTGGAAACACATAATATTGTAATTTGATGCTCAGATAACTATGGGTTTCAACATCTTTGATTATATTGTCACTATTGTTTTATGTTGCTATTGCAAAATGGTCTGTGGGGGATACAGGAGAAAGGGAGTGGAGAGTGAGAATTTAGCCTTTTTTCTTTTATTTCTTTATTTCTTTTTCCCCTCCTCCACCCTCTCTATCTTCACTACACAAGGAAATTGAGTTTAAAGTACTCATAGGAATTTTTCATTACTGTGCGATTCAAACCACAGATTTACATAAGCATATAAAAGTGAAAGATTCTAGTTTTTATCACTCTCCTTAAAAAGCTAGGGAGGAGTTCTGAGTGAAATGAGAGCTGAGTCTCAGGATCCTTCCTACTACATCTTGAATAAAGATATAGAGTTTCCAATAATGCTGTAAAGGGGACTTTAAGCTTTGAACTGAATTATTACCTCCAAGTGTGTACCTTAGCAAATGCTTCTATGAGAGTTTTTGCATTTTCTGTCTCTTACAGTACTAATGTTGTATGCTTTCTTTTAAGCAGAAAATAGAATCTATATAACATAACATGTCACCTTTTGCTATACAGCTGCTACCTCTAAGCTAAATTCCAAACTCAGCTTTAATAACAAACTCATGACAGGAGCCCGATAGGATATATATACATACATACATACATACATATATACATATATATATATATGTGCCCCTTTTTGTTATGAGTACCTGGGGCAGCAGTGGATAGAGTACCAGGTCTACAATCAGGAAGACTCATCATCCTGAGTTCAAATCTGGGCTCAGACTCTTAACTAGCTGTGGGACCCTGGGTAAATCATTTAACCCTATTTGCCTCACTTTCCTCATCTGTAAAATGAACTGGAAAAGGAAACAGAAAACCATTCCAGTTTCTTTTCCAAGAAAACCTCAAGTGAGGTCATGAAGAGTTGGACATGACTGAAAAATGACTAAACAACAAAATTATGACTACTCTTTCTGGAATGTAATTCCCTCTTTTTTGAACATGAAAAAATATTAGCTTAGGACGGTGGGCACCTTAAGAAGTGGGTACATACTGGGTGCATGGCATGTTTGAATAGTAGGATCCTCAGTCTTGGAGGACTTGAGATTATCTGGTCCAATCCTCTAGAAAGGACAGCTTTGGTCATTTAGGAAGCAAGCCCTCCTTCTTTCCAGTCTGCAGTAAGCAGAGCCATTTCCAGTGGACCATATGAGTTCTGAATCAGTGCTAAAGAATTTGTTATTATGGAAATACTAAAGGAGTTCCTTGGTCCCTGTGATGGCAGCAGAAAGGGGGAAGACACATTAAGAGAATTAGCTACTGAACCAGAAAGAATCACTCACACAGTAGCCATCAAAGCATAAACATTGACCTGTGGCACTGATTGCTATTTCTTCCTTGTGTTCCTTTCCCTGAGTTTAGGTGACTCTTCATTTCTTGGAAGAAGGAAGGAGAAAACTGGAGATTTTTCTCTTTTCCCTCCCCTATCCCCATTAGTCATGGCATCTAACAGTAATGCTTCTCACCCAGAAGGAGATACTCCATCCAGAGAGTCAATTAAAGAGGACTTGATTCACAGCGGAGGGACACACACTTCCCAAACACACAAGGAGATAAAAATGAGCAGTCACAAGTCCACAAGTAATCTGGCAACAGAAAAAAGAGCCAGCTATGGACTGGTCCAGGTGAGAATGACTCTGGGAAGGAGTAGATAGATCCTGGGTGCCCAGAGAAGCAACCTGCCCAGAAGGTCACCCAGGGAGAAACTTCATGACTACTTTATAAGAAGAGAAAGAACTCTAAGGCCCTGCAATTCCAGAGCTAGGAGTTGTCTTGGCCACGTATGTTCCTTACATTTATGCCTCATTCTCATTGTACAAAGTTTGTGTTTACTATCCCAATAGACATTCCACATATTCTTGGGAGAGTATGTCCCAGAATTATTGGGGGGGGTGGGTTTTTTTGTGGCTTCTATTCCCATTATGCCAACTTTGTAAATGATTTGGCTAAGAGCAAATTGTGCCTACAGCATAACTATTAACGAAAAGCAGCTCTGGTGGGGACTCACGAGCTAGTCTTATTGCAGATCCACAGACTACACCCTAGAACCTAGGAGTAGCATTTGCCCTCTGAAGACTCAGTCCTTGAAATGTGAGAACAAGTACCAAGGAGCTATTATACAAATATCATAAGGACGAATAGTTCCATTCCTAGATAAGGGAATAAATAGCATCTATCACAAACTGACTCCCTGAAGCAGTGTTAAATTAGATGATATCTGTTAAGTGTCTTGAGTGCACCAAAGTGAGGGGTGGCCTAAGGCCTTATTATTACAATGTTTTTATAACCACTGGGCAACCATGAACAAACTGCCTCCCATTACTCCTGGTGATGGTTTTAAATAAGAGAAAAAAGAAGAGTTTGTTTAAATAGTTCTGGTTCAAGGCAGAGCATTCTTAAATGATAAAGATGATTTAAGTGTTGAAAATCGAGTGATTTATTTGAAGAGGGAAGAAGAGACATGAAGAATGCCTATTAAAAGACCAGTTCTTCCCCAAGGGATTGGTAATCAGTGGCTCTGCAAGTTGAGACCAGGGCAGTTACAATGTTCCCAACTTTTATTGACTCGACAAGGCAAACCAGCTTCGCCAAAGACAATACTTTCGTAAGCCTGGGGAATTATGTTTCACAAGGAGTGGAGCTTACCCTGTGACTTCTTTTCCCCATTATTTTCTATTTCTGATTTGATGACATGCTGCTGCATATAATGAGGCCCTCCCACCTCTTTCCTGGCTTCCAGACCATGTTTGCTCTTCCCAAGGCCACACCAATCTTCTGTTCCAGTATGCAATGACTTTGGGGCGTTATTTTTGCAACATAAATCCATTCAAAATCATGAAGAAAAATCAATTTTTAAGAAATACACATGACTGCCTCCTGACAAGGCATTTCTTCCATACCAAGATCTATCTATGCCTTTCTTCCATACCAAGATCTATTTACATAGCAAGTTTAAAAAATAAAATCTACTCAATTCAAGAGTATACTTCAGAATAGTTGGAAGGTAAGGACAAATATTCATGCCATAAAAGTTATAAAAATTATATACAATTTTACTTTTCAGTAAAATCCAGACTGGGTACCATCAGCTAGGTTGCTTAATGGATAAATTGATGGACTTGGAGTAAGGAAGAAATGAATTTGAATCCTACCTCTAATACATAATTGTTGTGTGATCCTGGACATTCCTCAGCCTTTCTCATTTAACCTTTCTCAGTCTTATTTTTCTCATCTATAAAATTCAAAAAGACTCTTCTTCCTGGGTTCAAATCTGGCCTCAGAGACTTACTAGCTATATGACCCTGGGTACTTAACCCTGTTGGCCTCAGTTTCCTCATCTGTAAAATGAGCTGGAGAAGGAAATTACAAGAGAAAGGGCTTTGCAAGTCTTAAAGCATCCCATAAATGTTAGCTCTTAGCTATTATACATAATTTCTTGACCTCTCTCACACCTCACTTGAGCAGGGATGTGTTAAAAATAAATAAATAAATGAAGTTCTGCAGATTTGTGGGAGGGCCAGGTAGAAGCTGCAGAGTTGTCTTGGATGAGGGGACAGAAAATGTGCTCATCTACATGTTATCACATGTGTCTGAGAGAGAGAAAGAGAGAGAGAGAGAGAGAGAGAGAGAGAGAGAGAGAGAGAGACAGAGAGACAGAGAGACAGAGAGACAGAGAGACAGAGAGACAGAGAGACAGAGAGACAGAGAAAGAGAGAAGGAAGGAGAGAGAGACAGAGACAGAGAGAAGGAAGGAGAGAGAGAGAGATGGGATAAACAGATAACTGAGAAGTCAGGGCTTCTATTGAATGTAATGGCCAGAGTAAAGAACATCATCCAAATGATTGATACTTCTATTATTGTATTGTTCAATGGGTCAACATGACTAATAATTCATCACCTCTTGTCCAGCCTCTCAGGAACGTGTCTTTCTGTACTTACTGTGGTTGGGCCTTGGACAGCAGACATGGTCCATTGTCAGAATGTTTGGTAATTGACTATTCAAGATGAAAAGGGCATGAGCAACACAAAACTTCTTTTTTATAGCCTTTGTTCCAGTTGTGTGGGCACACAGGGTTTCCAGATTTGTCCTCACCAAGACTGAATTTAGGATTCTAGGACCTATTTCGGATACTAGGACCTAGTAGAGCAGAAAGTGAACAGGGTATAGAGCTATAGGATGTCCATTGTTTAACCTTTCTGAGCTGATTTTAAATTTGTTTTTAAGCGCTTTATTAATGATCTTTTCCTTTTTTTTTTACATCATTTCTACTTCCCAGAAATTCTGTCCCCCAGTAGAACTCTTCCTTGTACAGGCAAACAAAATAATTCAATGCATTGGCCATGCCTGAAAATGTGCATGCCTCATTCTATACTTAAAGTATGCCATCTCTCTGGTATGTTTCACCATCAGTCTTACTAAACAATTAGACACTACATTGTCAAGAGTTCTGAAATCTTTCAGTTTTGTCTTCTTTTATATCATTGAGCTAATCCTATAAACTGTTCTCCTGGTTTTGCTTACTTTCTCAATATCAGTTCATATAAGTCTTCACAACTTTACCCCAATTCTAATATTTGTCACCTGATAAATACAAAAAGAGATTATTGCATTGCCTTCATATGCCATAATCTGTTCAGCCATTCCCCAATCAATAGATACTCACTTTCCTTCCAGATCTTTACTATTACAAAAAAATGTTGCTGAGCCTCAATGACTGTATCTGTTAAATGGGAATAACAGTATTTATACTATCTGTCACACAAGTTGTTTCTTTCAAATCTCAAATCAACATAACAAGGTAAATTGATATTATTATTGGACAATCACTACAATCATATCACTAAAGATACCCCAGTTTGAGTTTACAGTAAAATCTCACTTAACCTGAACCTAATGGGAACTCTTAATTTAAAAAAAAAAACACGAAATTTTGTTCCCCTGCATTTGTTCTCCTTGGAGAGGACAGTTTCAGTAGAGTGACATAATCAGAAGCAAAATTCCAAGGGGTTTAGAAGTGAATGATGAGGGGGCGGCCAGGTAGCACAGCGAGTAAGAGCACTGGCTCCAGTGTCAGGACGACCTGGGGATCAAATCCAGGCTCAGACACTTAGCACCCACCCAGAAACACCTGGCCATGTAACCTTGAGCAAGTTACTTAACCCCAATTGCTTAGGGGAGGCCAGGTGGCTCAGCAAGTAAGAACACCAGCTCCAGTGTCAGGATGACCTGGGGATCAAATCTAGGCTCAGATACTTAACACCACACCCAGAAATAACTGGCCGTTTAACCTTGAGCAAGTTACTTAACCCCGATTGCTTAAAAAAAAAAAAGAAGTGAATGATGAGGCAAGTGGATGTAAAAATATGGAGGCAATTAGTATAGATTCCTCTTTCTAGGCACTTGGTTATGACAGGGAGAAAAGCTATAGTACAATTTTAAGGGGAGGCTTCACAGGGTTCAGTAAAGGTTTTACTTTGATAAGGGAGATCTGTGCATGTTTGTACATAACAAGGAACAGGCCAATAGATAAGGAGAGGTTAAAGAGGAGAGAAAGAGAAGGAAGAACTGATAAAGGAACCAACCTCCTGGAGGAGAGGGATGGCATTGGGATGAAGGGCTAAAGAAGTATTGACAAAGAAGACCCCATCAGGAACTAGATTAAGGAAAAGAAGACTAAAGGAAAATGGAAAAGTGTGTGAGGAGCATGTGATACATTTTCCTGATTTTCTTAGTAAATAGTAGGCAAGGTCTTCTGCTGAGAGGGTTTACATAAGGGACTACATATTAAATTGTGATGTAAATATCATTAGTTATTAATTATGCTAATGGCAAAGGGTTGTGTTGGTTGATGGGTCTAGGATAGGCAGGTAAATGTGGAAAACAACCAGTTGTGGTTCAAATAACACCTTCTTGGAGTAGAAACATCATTGCCATAGTATGACTAGATAGGGGAAAAGAGAATGAATTGGCCTCAGTGCCAGAATGTGGTTGTTTTTTCCCTCAGAAGAAGGGAACCAATTTTGGCCAGTGGTTACCCTTATCTTTACAATCTTTATCACTAAGTCCTAGGCCATAATCACAAGGATAGTTAAGTGTCCCTCTTCCCACTGGAACCTTCATTCTGCATGTGAACTATAAATATCCCCAAAACAATGGTACAGGAGTGCATTTATATAAAAATGGAGTATGCAATTTATGCTAGTAGGTTCTAACAAAATTTGGGAAAAAGAAGACAAGAGGCCTCATTAGACCATAAGAATCAGTGTAGAAACTGTCCTGCAAAATATTTTGACTAAAATAAATGTTTTGTCCATGGCAAATACTTCCATGTGAACAAATAACTTTTAGAATTGCATCTTGGTTAGTCTGATGATTTTCTGTGTGATCTGAAGTTGGTACCCAAGACAGATACCTATAGTGTCGTTCTGAGTCAATGGACCTGGGGAGGCAAGCATGGTGTCAATTATAGAACCAAAGTCACCAAAAACATTGGAGAAAGAAGATCCATGAAGAACAAATTTCAGAATTATGTAGGAGACCAAATAATGGAAGGGAAAATAGGTAGGGTCCATATGGTGGAGATATAAGGAATTAAGTGGGACTGAATTCAGCCTTCATGTCTTATTGGTCACTAACCTGCTGGGTACATATTGTGATGGCCCAGATGTTCATGCCACCATACTGCCCCAAGACTGACACTATATAACTGAACTTCAATCTCTCCATCTATTAAATGGGGGGATTGGTTAGATAATAACAAATGTCCTTTCCAGCTCTAAAATCTCAATGATTCTATGATTGTAAAATGAGGCATATTCCTCAGTATGATAACCCAGAGGCAACTTAAATTCCTTAACAGAGAGACTAAATTATGGTCAGTACCTAGAAGGTTCTGATGATTTGCAGAATCTCATTTAACTAATTCTTTCATTCAAGATTGCCTAATAAATTTCTATATTTCATTTTTAACCTCTCATTCAGTGGTTGGTGTATAAAGGAAAAACATTACCAGACTGAGAGACAAGGGACATGAGTTCTAATCCTGGGTTTACCACTGGCATACTGTGTCACTGTCTTCTATGCCTCAGTTTTCTATTCTGTAAAATGAGAGGGTTAGACCATCTATTCTCTATTTTGGCTCTGGCAAAAAAAATCTCTGCCTCTGCATTCAGAGGACTTCAGTTTAAATTCTCTCTCTATGTTTCCTCCCTGTGTGACCTTGGGCAAGTTGCCTGACCTTCAGGCTCAGCTTCTTTATTTATAAAATGAGAGAGCTGGACTAGATAGTCTTGGAAGACCCTTCTAGCTCTAGCCTTTTGATCCTATAATTCTGTCTTGGAAGAAGTTCAAACACTGGAGGTGGTAGCTTGAAATCTGTCATCATTTTGCCCCATTAGTACAAGCTTACCAAGGGGTGAAACAGGGCAACTGTAGGAATAGTGGCTGAAGTGGTGACAGTTTGGGTTCAGCTATCTTTATGATAATGCTCATTTTAAATCACACTGCATCATAAATATGGGGCCAGACTGCTCTATACTAATTCAGGGAAAGTACACTAATATATTTTAAAATAATGGTTTAGGGAAAGACACTCAATGAATTTAAACGAGCTATATATAATCAGCTAATCTATCAGGACCAAGAATCTTAGGATCAGTGATTTTATCAGGTAATCTGGTAAGGGTAAGGAATAAAAGCTGGGGAGCACTTCTGCTGTTTTGGTACTCATGGTTACCTATGGTTTTAAGAGATACAGAAGTAGGATCCTAACACTTTGAGTAGCCCTCTTGTGGTAGAATTCTGGTAGGACATGGACAAGAATAGCACAAAATGAGCTTTGGGTAAATGTTAATGTGCATTTTGGAGGGAGCACTTAGCCAAATGATATCATAGTTTCATTGACACACTGAAGAGTAACCCACAGACTAGGACTTTGGGTTCACATAAGTGAAGTTCAGTCCTGGAGTCTTATAATTAGTAACTGTCCGGCTCATGTTCATATCTCAAAATATCAGACTTTGTCTTTTTTTTTTTAAGGGGAGGGAGGAAAAGGGTCCTCCCTCACCTTCTAGGTAAGCACACTAGCTCCCAAAACAACAAATATAGGTCAGGTTTTATTTAATGCAGCAGAAAATACAAAGGATTCATGCTAAGACTCATCTCTAGGTGTCTAGTGGTCCCACATTTCCCAGAGTCCTAACATATAGTATCGGTATTTTATGACAAAAGGCCTAGGAAGAACAAGGTGGGAGCCATGGGGATCAACTTCAATGTCAACTGTGTCACTGGTATAACATGGGCCCAGTTTCTAAGCCAGAAATCAGTATCTTATTGCATTGATCTTATGACCATGAACGTTGGGTGTGGATCAAGAAATTAAACTTGTATAGCTTTTCTTCAGCCCTCATCTCTAGTATTTCATTATGCTATAGTATTCCACAGAGATGGGTAATTGAAAAATCTTGATCTCAGCCAGAACAATCCTGGTGGCACTGACAGTCCCAATATTCATTATGCAAACCATCCATCTTCATGTATTAATCAGGACGAAGAGCTGAGACTCAGCCTCTCCTCCTCCCCATTCCGGTATTCCAAAATACATTTGGGGTATGTGAGCTTATATCCAAATTTCCTCAAGGTGACAGCAATATGCCTGGGCCATCAGGGTCACACACATACAGACAGTGATCATTCTCAGGCACCAAGTTCTTCCATGTAGAAACAGCCAGTGTTTGGGTCAGTCAGGACTCTCCATCATGAAGAGCCTCCCACACTTCTATGTTCAGGAACCCTACTCAATGTTCCATTTCCAGCCTGATGTATGGCATAGATACTATATGCATGATACTAATGTTGTAGAAAAGGATATAGATAGCTGTTGTAATGTTTGTACTTCATTTTTTAACAAGAACAATGACATCATGGGGTGATGCCTTGACTTAAGCACAAATTGGATTTCAGTGAGGCAGAGTTGTACAAAGTCATCAGTCTCACTCTTTCTTCCAGAGTCAGCTATATCCAGTGGCAAGACAAAAGTTAAGACAACTGGCAATGGCTCAGGATACAATGGATGAATTTGGTGTCTTCGATATTGGACCAAGCTCTAAGTGCTCCACGGGGCCTGCTTCAGGTGCCTTCGTGACCACTGGAACGGATTGTTCTCAGCTGCCCAATCTGCTGAGGAAAGTTTTCACATGCTTGGGGTAGACACCACCCTACCTTACCAGGGGGTTTGAGGCCTGTTGGTTACCCTCAACCTGGTTTAGCCCATCTGCTAAAATAGATTAGCAGTGTGTGGCTGCTGGGCATGCTACAGCTTCTTGAAGCTACAGGTGAGAGTTGTGTGACAGGTGGACACCCAAGTGGAAAAGCAACCCTGAAAAGCCTGGCAAGCCCTCATACCAAAGATGCTAGTCCTCCCTAAATACTCCATCCACCCCATAGAGAATAACAGACAAAGGCAGAGCTCCCTCCCCCTCATTTTATAAATGGGGAAACTGAAGCCCAGAGAAGTTGAATGATGTGCTAAAATTTACACAGATAGTAAGTAGAAGAAAATTTAGTCGAATTTTTGTAGTAAAAAAAACTGGAAACAATCTCAGTACCGACTGACCAAGGAATAACAATAGATCATGGCATATGAAAATAGCAAATACTGTTGTGACATAAGAAATGAAAAAAAAATCAGGAATTCCCAGAAACATAGTAAAGCTTGTTGTATGAACTGACATTGAATGAATTAAGGAGTACAATACATAATAGCTATGTTAATGTAATCAGAAAGCAAATTAATATAAAGTCCAAAACTAAATAATGACAAGTTTTAACCCAAAAAAAGAGATGAAGATTTTCTTCTCCTTTTTATACAGAGAAGGTGAAATTGTTAACTGGTTGAGTTGAATTGAAATTAGAACCTAAAATCTCTGCCTATGAAACAGTGCTTTTTTTCCTCTTTATGAATTTCATCAGCAAATTGGTATCAATTTACTGAACCTCATTGGTGATATAGTTCTGTAATTGCAAACTTACCCCATGTCAGAATAAAGGGTCAAGTTAACCAAGAAACAAGGCCCCAAGCCAATGCAAGTTCATGCTTGATTAGAGAGTTAACCTTGTCCAAAGGATTTCACACTCTGCCCAGGAGACTAAGTGGAAGGACTTACCCGGTTCTCTGGATATGTGTCTGGACATCATGCCTAGAAGCAGTGGTGAGCAGGATTGGACACATCATTACAAGCAGTAAAGGCTGTGAATGGTGCTTTGTGTGTCTACAGAAATGTGTCAGCAAAGTGGAGATGAATCACTCTTGTGATTTGGGATAGGGTTTAAAAAATCCAATCTTCTATACCTATGTCCAGCCATAGAAATATAAGGGACAAGGCTGAGAAATACCAAATTACTTGAATCCTTTCCATTAATGACTATTCAAGAAACTTCTCACTAGCAATGATTAGCTAATTAGCACTAATATTTATCACTGAATCTCTGATCAAAACGTCCTGTTGGATAAAGTGGGAAAAAATTACATTCCTCAGGGTAGAGTACTCCACCACTATAGATCAGGTTTACCTTTCACAAGCTCAGATACATCTTTAATGGTCATTCATTTTTGTACTTAAAACAAATTTTATGGATACTTTTTGGTTTTACATCATAGTCATTTCTAGTCTCCCACCCAATCCCCCAAAAGACCCTCCTCCAGTTTAAAGAGAGGAAGGAATGCAAAGAAAAAGGGAGTGAGGGAGGGATAGAGAGAGAGAGAGAGAGATCCTGCCTCCAAGAAAATCCCAAATGGAGTCACAAAGAGTCAGATACAACTGAAATGACTTTACAACAAAGTTGAACTTTATTTTCATTTTGCTTTTTGATCACATTAATGTAGTTATTATGGATTTGTTTTTTTTCCTTATTTCACTCAATATCAGTTCATACAAGCAAGCTTTCCTACATTCCTGAGAATTCTTGAGGTATTTTTTTTTCATTTCTCATGGCTCAATAGCATTGCTATTTTTATATGCCATGATCCATTGTTATTCCTCAGTGAATGGGCACTAAAGCTGTTTCCATTTTTTTTCTACTACAAAAATATTTTAGCACATTTCTAGCATTGCTTTCTTTCCTTGACCTCCTTAGAATAGATGTAAAGTAATAACCCAGAAATCCCACTAATGGGCTCACACCTCAAGGCTGACCATTCATTTTGTAAAGCATGGCCCCTGCTATGACCTACATAGTTATCATAGGGTTTCTCTAATGAATGTCCCTGTATGTATTCTTTGAGTTAGAAGATTCTTATACATTAGCCATTTCTGGATTTACAATAGAAACTCTTTGGGGATTAAATTAACTTAATATCAATTCTGGGAAATCAAGTTACTTCCAGTGTGATACAGACACACTTGTAACTTTTAATTTCTCTTTCAGCAGTGAATAGAGCACTGGCCCTGGAGTCAGGCGGACCTGAGTTCAAATCCAGTCTCAGACACATGACATACTTACTAACTGTGTAACCTTGGGCAAGTCACTTAACCCTAATTGCCTTGCCTTCCCCCCTCCAAAAAAAAAAATTCTCTTTCACCAGTGAGTACTTAAAAAGAAGGGCACTTAAGAAGCACAGTGAATAGAGTCTAAAGTCAGGAAGACATCTTCCTTAGCTCAAATCCCTCCTCCAGACACCTACCAGCTGTGTGACCCTAGGCAAGTCACTTAGCCCTGTTTGCCTCAATTTTTCATCTATAAAATGATCTGGGGAAGGAAATGGTAAACCATTCCAGTATCTTTGCCCAAAAAATCCCAAATGAGGTCATGGAGAGTCAGACATGACTGAAAAGACTGAATAACAACAACATAGAAACAAAGAACTAATATTATTTTAGTTAGAGTAAAGGTTAGGTGGTGCAGTGGATTGAACACTTGACCTGGAGTCAGGAAGTACTGAATTCAAATCTAACCTCAGACACATACTAGCTGTGTGACCCTGGGCAGGTCACTTCTGTCTACCTCAGTTTCCTTATCTGTAAAATGGAAATGAAAATAGCAGCTACCTCTCAAAGTTGTTATGATGATCAAATGAGATGAGATTTATCTAGTATTTTGCAAACCTTAGAGTGTTATGTAATTATTTACTGTTGTTTTTGTTGTTGGAAGGATAGTGCAGTAGAAAGAGAGAAAGACTTGGAGTCAGTTTGAATTTTGTCTCTGATATATACTAGCTGTGTAACTAGAGGTAAGTCAAAAAACTCTCTGAATCTGAGTTTCCTTATCTTCAAAATGAGAATTCTAACACCTATAGTACATCCCAGGATTTTATGTGGATGGGTATAAAGTACAACAAACAGAACAGTGTTGGTTTGAAACTGAGGTTATAAATTCATTGGCATAGGGAATTACTGGGGAAGAAAATCCAATAGTTGTTTTATTGTTATATTCAAACTGATGTAAGAAAACATTGGTCTCATTCTGCTTTTTATAGGTGTGCTTTTGAAATATTAAAGATTTTCATGTTTGGGGGTAACATAGTTATCTTAGTCTAAAGATGACATACAATCTATTTTTTGAGCTATAAATCTTGTTCCAATTTTTGGCCCAAAGCAATAAGATCTGACCTTTAATGTATTTTGGGAGGTCTGTTTGAATGACAAGAAATGAAGAAATCTGTTTAGTTTTGTTTAATCCAGAATCACAGAATGTCAGAGCTGGGAGGAGCCCCGCCCCAGAGGCCACCCAGTAAAATGTGTATCTTAATAAAAATCCCCTCTACAATACACCTGACAAGTGGTCAAACTTTTCTTTAATATCACCAGTAGAATTGGGGGGGGGGGGGGCAGGGTGAAGCCAAGACACTGGAAAAAAGGTAGACACTCACTCAAGTCTCCCAAATTGCCATCCCAGCAACTTTAAATAATGCCTCAGAACAGTGGTGGAACCCACAAAATGAGAGGTGAAACAATTTTCCAGCCTGAGACAACAGCAGGAAAGGTCTGTCATGCCAGGGTGAGAGTAAAGTTACAGTCCAGGCCCCAGAAAACCAGCAACAGACCTTGGGAACAGCTGAGTCAGTGGTGGTTTTATGGAGCAGTGGTAGCCTCTGGAGCTCTCAATTCACAGACAGTAAGGGATTCAGACAACTGATCAGAAGGAGATTAAGGGGTTCCCTTTGCTGACACTGGGGGCAGGACTCTGTTGGATTGCCCCTATTCTGATCCAAATTGCAGTCTTGGATCATCAAAGGGCAAAAAGTAACACTAGCATACCAGAGGTTATTGTCACAGGGTAGCAGAAACAGTGCTCACAGTTATAGGTCGAAAAAGAGTGCTTGTGGTCACTTAGAGTCTAGAGCACAGGTGAGGAGAGTAGTAAACACATCCTTCCTTATATCATACCACCTTGGAAGAACCAAAGTCCCCATAATTAGCTTAAAAAACAACTGCACAAAAAAAATTGAAGTTTGAGATAATGCTCTCTCCACTCTGGAAACAGAGTCTCAGTTTAGCATAGAGTTAAATGCCAGCCTGGAAAAAATGAGCAAACAACAACAAAAAATTCCTGACTATAGAAAGTTACTGTGGTGACAGAGAAGATCAAAATGCAAACTCAGAAGAGAACAAAGTCAAAACTGCTACATCCAAAGCGTCAAAGAAAAGTGTGAATTTATCTCAGACACAAAAATAATTACTTGAAGAACTCAAACAGCATTTTAAAAATCAAACAAGTGAGGCAGAGGGAATATTGGGGAAAGAAATGAGAATGATGCAAGAAAATCCTGGGGGTGGGGGGGAGGGAGGCCATCAGCTTGGTCAAGGAGGCACAAAAAAGATATACTAAAAAAAAAACACCTTAAAAAAAAGAATAGGCCAAATGGTAAGAGAGGCACAAAAATCAAATGAAGAAAAGAATGTCTTAAAAAATAGATTTGGCCAAACTGAAAAAGATTTACAAAACGTCACTGAAGATAAAAATTCCTTAAAAAGCAAAATTGGCCAAATAGGAAAGGAAGTACAAAGGCTCACTGAAGAAAAGAATTCCATAACAATTTAAACTGGACAAGTGGAAGCTAATGAGTCCATGGAACATTAATAAACAATAAAACAAAATCAAAAGAATGAAAAAATAGAAAAAATGTGAAACATCTCATTAGAAAAATAATTGATGTGTAAAATAGATCAAGGAGAGATAATTTAATAATTATTGAACTATCTGAAAGCTATTATTAAGAAAAATAAAGTATATACATTATCTTTCAAGAAATTACCAAGGAATACTGCCCTGATAGTCTAATACTAGAGGGTAAAATAGAAATGGAAAAAAATCTACCAATCACCTCCTGAAAGAGATCCTAAAATGAAAACTACCAGGAATATTATAATCAAATTCCAAAGCTACCAGGTCAAAAAGAAAATATTGCAAGCTGCCAGAAAGGAACAATTCAAATATCATTGAACCATAGTCAGGGTAATACAAGCTTTAGCAGCTTCTATATTAAAGGACTGGTGGGCTTAGAATATGATATTCTGGAGGGCAAAAGAGCTAGGATTATAACAGAGAATCACCTACCAAACAAAACTGAGTATAATCCTTCAGGGGGGAAAATAAATATATAATGAAATAAAGGATATTCAAGCATCCCTGATGAAAAGACCAGAGATGAATAGAAAGTTTGACTTTCAAATACAAGACTCAAAAGAAGCATAAAAAGGTAAACAGGAAAGAGAAATCATAAGAGATTTAATAAGATTAAACTGTTTACATCCCTATATGGGAATATGAAACTTGTAACTCCTAAGAACTTTCTCATTATTAGGACAGTTAGAAGGAATATACATAGACAGAAGGAACAGGTATGAGTTGAATATGATGGGATGATTATCTAAAAATATATATTATTAAGGAGTGAGAAAGAATAATGCACTGGAAGATGGGGATAGAGAGGTAGAATGGGGGTAAATTAACATAAAAGAGGTGTGAAAGAGCCTTTACAATGGAGGGGAAGATGAAGGAGGTGGGGTAAAGAGCTCTCATTGGAATTGACTTTCATTGGAATTTTCAATTTCCAATTTCATTGACTCTCATTGGAATTGACTCAAAGAAAGAATAACATACACACTTGGTTAGGTGTAGAAATCTATCTTACCCTACAGGAAAGTGGAAGTGGAAGGGGATAAGAGAAGACTGCAGAGTTGATTTGAAAAAAGAGGAGGATTGGGGAAGTTGGTAGTCAAAAGCAAATTGCTTTCCAGAATGGAAGTATGTCAAAGGGCTACAAAACTATGCATACCTTTTGGCCCATTAACATCACTACTAGGTCCCTATTTCAAAGAGACTAAAAAACAAAAAAGGAAAAGGATGTATATGTCGACAAATATTTATAGCAGCTCTTTTAGTGGTGACAAGGAATTAGAAATTCCCCATCAATTGGGGAATGACTGAACAAATTGTGGTATATGATTATGATGGAATACTGTTGTACCGTTAAAAAATGACAAACAGGATGCTCTCAGAGAAATCTAAAAAAGATATACATGAACTGATCCAAAGTAAAATGAACAGAACCAGCAGAACACACTGTACAACAGTACTGTACACAGTAACAGAGAAATTATATGATGACCAACTGTGAATCACTTAGCTATACTCAGAAACACAGGGATCCAAGACAATTCCAAAGAATTTATTATGAAACAAATGCTATCCATCTCCAGAGAAAGAACTGATGAAATCTGAATACAGATTAAAGCATACCTTTAAAATTTTTTTTCTTTATTCTTCTTTGTTTTGTTTTGTTTTGGGGGGAGGGGATGAGATCAGTGTTTTCTTTTACAACATAACATAGAAATATTGCATGATTATACATGTATAAACTATATTAAATTGCTTGCCTTCTCAGTGAAGGAGGGAGAGAAGGGTTAGAAGCAGAGAATTGGGAACTAAATTTTTTTTTAAATCAGTGTTTAAAATCATATAGATAAGACTTCCCACCCTCTGGATACACCTTTGAACTGGCCTTAGCCCACCATTGTTTGTGGTCTCCAGGTGGCCTCTGCTGACTTCCCACCCTTACAGGGAACCATAAAAATAAAGAAGTTATCTATAAAGAGGGTTGCTCTGGAGACCCCAAAATACCAACATGCCAGGTCCTGCCAAATCAATTCGACTCAAGTCTTCTCTCAGCCAAAGAAAAGTAAAGTTTATTAAAAGTTCACTTGCACTAGACACAGAGTAAGTCTGTGCTAGGTCATTCTAAGGCGCTCTCACAAACATGAAGACAGGATGGGGTCTTATATACAGAAAGTCATGGGAGGAATCTAGGGATGGTCTAGGGGAGGAGTTTGGGGAGGGTCTTAAGGAGGAGTTCATGAGGTCAATTAGTGATTAAGGGTGGGAAGTTGCTGGAGGCCATCTGGAGACCACAAGCAATGGTGCCCTAGGCCAGTTCAAGAGTGGATCGACATTTTGATAGGCTCAAAGGTGGGAAGTCTAGTAACAGAGCTCAGCCACAATGTAAGGCTTATTGCCTCATGCAAATGCCTCATCAAATGAGACAATTTAATCAAGAATCCAAGGGAGGTTTCCAGAGCCTGTACCTCAAGGACTCAAGGAGAGCTTGAGGGGGCTCCCAGAGCCCATACCTCATCAATACCAAGTGCTCTTTTCACTATAGCATAAAGCTTTGTGATATGTTCAAAATGTGCAGAAGGAACAAAAATTTGAGGTCAGGTTACAAAATGGGAAGAAAGAACATTGAATGGTTTTCTTTCAGAAGACTCAAGCATATGTTCTTTAGTTGTTTGAGTTGTGTGCGACTTTGTGACCCAATTTGGGGTTTTCTTGGCAAAGATACTGGAATGCTTTACCATTTCCTCATCCAGATTATTTTATAGATGAGGAAACTAAGTCAAACAGGATTAATTGACTTGCCCAGGGTCATACAGCTATTAAGTGTCTGGAGGCAGGATTTGAACTAAGATGAGTCTTCCTGATTTCAGGCCAGACACTCTATCCACTGTGCTACCTAGCTACCTGTAAACCTATATTCATTTAAAAAGCTGATCAAGTGCAAATATGAGAGGAAAGAAAGTGACTAGAAGAAATCACAACAAAGGGAAAGACAGATGGGGTCAGGAGAAATTTAAATTTTAGAGTATTTAGTGCTTCAAATAAGTGGTTTTTTAGAAATGGTAAAAAGGATATTGACACCTATATTCAAAAGAACAACTAAGGATAAACTGAAATAGATGGGATAGAATCTGAATTTTTAAAAAACCTGAAGGCAGCTCTAAAAAGAAAAAGATTAAAATGTAAGGGATTAGAGCTCATAGTAATTCTTTCTTTGTTTATGATTTGAGTATTTTGTGCTCCCAAAAACATTTGAGGGATATTAGAAATATAAAATACTAGGAAAATAGGAGAAAAAACCCAGAACAAAAACAGTTAAAAGGAATAGTGTTACAACAAATGAATGACAGAGTATTTAATTGGTACTCAGATGTCTTTGTTTCTTTTATCACTTGTTCTAACTAGGGCATTTTGTGCTTGATTAGTAGAAAGGTGAAGATGTTGAGTGCTTTATCCCTGATTCGCTGTTATTTATGCCTCAAGTAAAGTTTACCACTGCACTTAATCTATCTTAATCAAACTCTTTAGTAGCTACTGTATCAAGCATAATGTGGTAGCTTATGAAATGTCCAAATGCCAAGTTGGTGGCATGGGACAGGAGCTCAGAAGAGTCACTAGGACTGACCATACAGTTCTCAGAGGAATCTATAAAGATATGATAATTAAACTGATAAGGTTACCCAGAGTGAAAAAATAGTGATTAAAAAAAAAAAAAGACTCAGAACTGAAACTTGGGGTACATTCACAGTTACTGACTGTAATGGTAAGGGAATTTGAAAATCTTCCCCTGCCCCTTGATAGGTTTAAGTGAATTTGAGGACCTTCCCTGATAAGAAAATATACTCTGCCCCCTAATATGTTGAATGCAGTTATGTGGAGCTGTGGTGGGAGCCTTGTTTTTCAGGAACGCCCACACCTTGTTACTTTGTGATTGGGCAGTGGGTCATGAGGGTTGTGATGTTCTCTGACCCTGAAGAAGGCTATATATACCCTGATGTGAGGTTTTACTTTGGGGTCACTCATGGGAAGAGTTGTGTGATTTGGCCAGATGAGACTCTGGGCAGCCATTGAGCCCCTCGGCTTTGAAAACCCAGATGTTGGTGCTTCTCTCTGGTAACTAACTAGGTATGGATGAGATGGTAAGACAGCTAAAGTCCTGTTGGTCTGTATTTTTTGTCTCCTTGTAACTTCTGTTTGTTAAGTTTTCTCTGAAGTTCAGGGTGCTGACTTTTTCCCCTGAACTAGGTAAATTATATATGTTAGATTAAAATAAAGTGATTAACCCCTTTTTGAGTTGCTTTCCTTTAGAAAAGCAGATCAAAGAACCTGTGCTAGCAGCCATCCTGGGTATATAAGGCACTTGCTGCTACACTGGCCCTCTATACACAAAGCACTGTACTACTCACTAGAGATACAAAGATGCTTGTATTCCTCTGGGCTGGGGAAGTACAGGGCAAATATATAGATAAATAACCACAAAGTAAATTGAAGAGGGGAAGGCTCCTAACAACCAAGGAGAAAAGATCAACCTTCCCACAGCAAGAGACATCTGAGCTAAGCCTTGAAGGAAACCAGGAATTCTACAAGGTAGAGCTGAGGGGATAGCATCATAAATGCTGACCTGCCATTATTATGCTCAGATGCATCTGAGAGGAATTCCTGTCAGGTATCTGATTCATAGTTTAGTGGATCTGATGGCAACTGAAAATCAAGAACCATTTCAGGAGAGAATTAAGTGGTCACAACTTAGGAAGACAATTGACCTTTCTCCCAGTAAAGCAGTCAGAGTCTGGAGTGTGCTCTGCACTGAAGATGATGTCTTTAATATCTCTTACTTATCCCAAATGACATTAAGATTAATTTTTAATGTTGTAGAGATGTGCATATTGATTCTTTGCCCTCCTTCCTGTGTGTCCTGGGTTTCAATCAAAAAAACACCTAGCTATAGTTTGTCTTTTAAAAAACAAATAAAAAGATTGGCTTAATAGCTGGAAAATTTCTGAGTATACCATACATGTCTGTATACATTTTCTATTTGTTTTGATCAATTGTGATAATTTCTAAATATTGCCATCTGGTAATTGAGTTGTAATGATGTGGTTTCTTTGACTAGAAGATTGAGGATAGAAAAAAAAATAAAAGTCCCCAGATAATTCAGCGCTGCCAATGCAGAACACAGTGGGGAGAGAAGAGATAAATGCAGCATTTGCCCTCTCTGTGTCTGAAAATTTGTTTCTGACGAGGTCAGAGTCAGGGGCTGCAACACCAGTCACAATTAGAACTATCTATTCAAATGTCCTTTATGGGCACAGACCAACTGTTGGAGTCCCATTGAAACCACACAACTCAGCAAGTATTTGGAATGGAGCAGCTGTGTGTTTTGCTTGTTTTACTCAGTTAGTGCTGTTATTAGCTTCAATGCAGGCAAAACACCAGTACAAGACTCAGGCGCAGCTTCCCCAGTTCCTGGTGAATGACTCATTCCTCCCCGTTTTCCTCTTTCCCCTTCCCCACAGAGGACACTGGCAATATGTCCTCTCCTTGCTCACAATGGTTTTGTTTATGAGACTTGTAGGTCACTGTACATAGTCCCATCATAAGGCCATAGATTCAGAGTTGCAAGGAAACTGAAATGTCATCTCATCCAGCGCTGTCAGACTCACATGGAAGCAAGGGTCACTAATCCATACATAAGGATCCCTGTTGGTAGCATTTGGTTTTAGTTTGAAAAATCTTATCTATGCTTTATTGTATTTTTATTTCTTCTGTTATATATTTCCCAATTTCACAGGTCATACTCAGCAGTGTTGCTGGCCACATGGAATTACATATTTGACACCTGATCTAGCCCAATTCCCTCATTTTGAAGATAAGAAAATGGAAGCCAAGAAAGTGGCATTGACTTGCTCATAGTCACACAGCAACAGGGCTGGCATTTTTTTTTTTGCTTTTTTTTGGAGGGCAATTGGGGTTAAATGACTTGCCCAAAGTCACATGGCTAGTTTTTGTGTTAAGTGTCTGACACCGGATTTGAACTCAGGTCCTCCTGACTCCAGGGCCTGCGCTTTATTCATTGTGTCACCTAGCTGCCCCAAGGGCTGGCATTTTAACTGAAATCCTGTGATTCCAAAAACTAGAAGTCTTTCTACTTCCTTTGCCACATCTGCCTCCAAAGCAATTATTCAGATTCATGGGACAAAAAGTCAGGGTGAGGCAAAAACATGATTAAATCATGAAAAAAGACCTTGATAACCAAGAAAGTCCTGTTTCACCATGTGCCTAGAACTTTCATACAGGAGAAAAGGAAACAGGTATTTCTTTAAAATACTATCTCATTTGATACTCAAAACAACTCTGGGAGGGGGGTGCTATTATTATCCCCATGCTACAGCTGAAAAAAATGAAGCAGACGGTTTAAGTGACTTGCCAAGGGTCACACAGCTGGTAGGTATTTGAGGCTGGATTTGAACTCAGGTCTTCTGATTCCAGACCCATCATTCTATCCATTATACTACCTAGCTATCTCAGTATGCCTAGGATATAAGATTCTAGGACAATCAATCCATAAGCATTTATTTATTAACTGCTTACCAGTTACCAAAGAAGGTCTGGGGAAAAAAAGAAAGGCAAAAACACGATCCCTGCTTCAAGAAGCATTTCCCATTGTCCTAGGAAAGCTCTACAGGGACCATCTGAGGTTCTTAACCTTTTCTGGGAACTGGACCTCTTTGTCAGTCTGGTGGAACCTATGGGTCCCTTTTCAGAATAAGGTTCTTCAATGCACAAAATAAAATGCATGGGATTACAAAGGAAACCAAATCTATTTCAATATCAGAATATGTATATTTTTTAAAAGTTCATAGTTGTTCAGTTGTGTTTGACTCTTCATGGCCCCATTTGGGGTTTTCTTGACAAAGGTACTGGAGTCATTTGCCATTTCCTTCTCCAGTTCATTTTATAGATGAGGAAACTGAGGCAAACAGGGTTAAGTGACTTGCCCAGGGTCACACAGCTAGTAAGTCTCTGAGACCAGATTTGAACTCATGAAAATGAGTCTTTCCAACTCCAGGCCCAGCACTCTATCCACTATGTTTCCTAGCTGTCCAAAAGTTCACAGACCCCAGGTTAAATTGATTCCAGTCCAAAGTCTTTCATTTCCCTGAGGATGAATCAAATTCAGAGGTGAAGTGAGATGCTTGAAGTCATACAGGTAACAAATGCATAGCCCTTGTATCCTTTCCCCTACTTTCCCTATGAAGAAGCTTAGAAAATGACACTTATTTTTCAGAAAGGAAGCAAGTAGAATTTTTAAACAAGACATGCTTAAAAAACAAAACAGCTAGTCTATGTTGTTGGGTTACTATTTTTGTTTTTTGCCACGGTCATTTTGTACAAATCTTGCCTAGTGCAGTGTGAGGCCCCCCATCTAAATGACTGTCAGATTATGTGTGTGTGTTGTTTTGTTGTTGTTGTTGTCGTTTTGGTGGTAGGAGACAGCAGCAGTATAGTCCTGTGTTTTTGAAACAATAACAACAAAAGAGGGAAATAAACAATCCCCAAACAACATCTCAGGGCCAGGGAATGGGAGGAAGGAGGAAAGGGGGAGGGGGTGGGAGACAGCATGTTTCAGGAAGATACCCAAAGAGTCCCTTTGACCCTCCTCTAGTCATTCCAGGTGATAAAAAGCACCTAGTCTGAGGCTTCCCAGCCCTCTCTCCCTGCATCCCAGGAATGCTGCACCTCCATATAACACCACCAAAGCTCATTCCTTCCTCTTGAGGTAGCTGCTGACAAATATTTTAGCACTGAGACCTGCTTCAATAGTAATTGCCAACTAGCAGTGAAGACTTTTTTTTTTTTTTTGCTTTTTGGAGGGGGGAAGGTAGGGCAATTGGGGTTGACTTGCCCAAGATCACACGGCTGGTTTTTTTTGTATTAAGTGTCTGATATCATATTTGAACTCAGGTCCTCCTGACTCCAAGGCTGGTGCTCTATTTACTGTACCACCTAGCCACCCCCAGTGAAGACTTTTAATGTGACTTCTTGAAACAAATAAAGGAAGGGGACAGGAGCAGAATTTGGGGGAGGCCGCAGTAAGAATTCTCCTTTTTCTGATTTAACCAAGTGACTCACCCAGCATGGCAATGGTGTCTTCAAAGCTGGTAGGCATATATTTTAACTATTTTTGTGCTGGGGGGGAGGGTGGCTTTGGAACATGACATTGTTAATAGTGAGGGTCTTTGACTGAAAGAAAGTTACTCTTGATTTGGAGCTGCTACAAGGGCAATAAGGATTCTGATATAGCTAATCCCCAGAGCGAGGTATTTCGACAGATGTCTGTCAACTTACATAAGCCAGCCAAAGCACCCCACCAAATGAGCTGGCTTGGAATAAATAAGATCCATGGAATGGGTGTTAATCTTTTTTTTCTTTCCATGAACATATTTTTAACAAAAAATCACCATCAACAACCCACACATATCCAAACACATTAACCTTGAAATCTGGGACCTCAAATGGTTTATTTGAAAATAAAGCAAAGCATGTTGCTGGATATCTTTCAGGGATGAGATTTCCTGTCTTTCTTTCAATTTGTCCCTAAGTTCCCTTCTCATTCTCATGCTGTTTGGTTTTTTCCTTTGCCCCTGCCTGTTTAATCACCTCCTCTAAACCTGTAATAGACTAGAAAGAGCCTGAATTTGGATTAAGAGTCAAGAGACCAGTGTTCAAGTCCTGACCCTTATATTTCCTAACTGTGGATAAATCCATTGATCTCTCTGACTGGCAGCTTATTCATTCAATGTCACTAATACTGCTTTTGTTATTTTCTATACCTCAGTGAGGCCAAGATCATCCCACAACTCAATTACCTTTAACCTATGGCCACAGGACACAACTAAATTAAAATAAATAAAACACCATAGTCATAAGCATAACAATAATACATTTCCCACATAAACCTGGGGTATATCCTCTCACAGATAAATCCAGCATTGATGGAAGGAGTAGACAAATGGGAACACATGTGGAGAGGCACACATATGGTAAATGTATGAAGCCAAGGAATATACATGGAATGGTAGACACATAGGGAACATGTTTGGCTCAGGCATATTGTGAAGGGGTGTAGATAAAGCAAACCTTTGTGACCTAGACAGGTATGTAAAGGGGTAACTCATGACTACGATAATTTAGGGCCACTAATGTCTTCTGGGTACATTATTGTGCTAGGCTGATGTGGGCAAAGGACAACTAGGTGGCAAAGTGGGTAGCAGGTCAGGCATGGAGTCAGGAAAACCGGAGTTCAAATCCAGCCTCAGATAGTAATAGCAATATGATCCTGGGTAAGTCACTTAAGCCTCTTTGTCTCACTTTCCTCATCTGTAAAATGAGCTAGAAAAGGAAATGGCAAACCACTCCAATGTCTTTACCAAGAAAACCCTAAATGGGATCACGAAAAGTTGGACAGGACTGAAATGACTGAATAACAACATAATCCCACCAAGTCTCAGTCTCTGTTGGATGCTTCTCAGTTAGGTGCATAGAACATACTAAGTCCAACATCATGAACTCAGAGGCTCCACCAGATGCTGTTTCGCCAGACATTTCATCCATGCCAGACAATGTAGCTCAGTTATAGTCACCACCATCTCCGGGTTCTAGTTTAGCTGAAATCCTTTATGATCTCTTCCTAGGGGAAGAATGGGTGCTTCCATGCTTCTCCAGTTCATTCAGAAAAGAAAGAAAAACCCTTGCCAGAGGATTAGTAAAAAGCTTCCCCTGTCTTGATTTCTTCACAGTCTTGGCTACTGAGATCTCTCATCTCCCCACCTGGAGGGCTCTTAGGCCCAGGCATGTATCTCTTCTGAACAAAGAACAGGCTCCTCCTAGCTAGTGAAAGAACTCCGGGTTATTTGATTTTTTTGGCCTCTTCTTAATCCAAAAGCTCTCCCTCTGTCAGGGATATCAACTTCTAGTGAAAATTCTATATCCTTTCCAATTTTCAGTCTTTGAAGACTAGACTGTAATTCAGGTAATGACTATTTGCCTTATAAATACCAAATAGCTCTGAGGTTGAGGGTTCCCTAGGCTTAATAACTCAATCTCTTCTCTCATGTAAATAAGTAGATAGAAAAAACAGGCATGGAGCAAAACTAAGCCCAGGGGATACAGTCGATGTCTCTGTCACCTGCTTAAACACATTCCTAGTTTTTTCACATATATGTATATATGCATTTTGCGGATTTACATTTATATTTATCCATGCATGTGGGTGTATATATATATATGTACACATGCATGTATTTATAGATATATACCTATATGTACACATACGTGTTGACGGCTTTGGGGACACTACTTAAGGACTGTTGCAAGGAAAGTTGTCTATGTGACTATATGAACATACAAGGTCCAACATCATGAACATGCATGTATTTATAGATATATACATATATGTACACATACATGCTGAGGGCTTTGGGGACACTACTTAAGGACTGTTACAAGGAAATTTGTCTATATGACTATCATTTCATTCTATCTCTCCTTGAGTCAGAAGATCTAGGTTCAAATTTCAAAGTCTCAATCTCTGAACCTCAGTTTCCCCATCCATAAAATGCGGGGATAACTAAATCACTTCTACAATCCATTCTTGCTCTCAGTCTGTGTTCTTTGATCCTATGATGTTCTCCCCTCTCCCATCACTGTCTTTTCTCCCCATTCCAACACACCCACTGCAATTCCTGACATTATAAAGATACCTTTGGAAAACTCTCATAAAGATGGGTTGTTCCCTGTTCAAGCAATTGAATTTCTGATTGAAAGTAGAGCCTTGATAGTTGCTAGATTACAAGAAAATTGGAACAGTGACATATTCCAGACTGACAGTCAAATGAATAGCATGCTCATAAATAATGGTTTGCATTTATAAGGAAATATCATTTAAAAGTGTTCCTTATCTTAATAATATGTGCAAAAAGACCCTCTAAAGCTTTATAAACCCAATTTGCCTTACCAATAGAAACATGGAGGTTCAGTGATTATTAATAGATTTGCTGAAGGTCACTATCAGTCAGTAGTACAGCTACAAATCTAATCTAAGACAAAGGGATTCTGATTTGCACCTATAACATTATTTCAATCCTTTACTATTTCAGAGATCCATGATTTCATTGGTGCAGATATTCCTGTTAGGAGAGAGGCCTTAGGAACTTAAAAGCTGAACACCTTGTAGCCAGCTTTCTGAATGGCTTCCAAATGATACAGATAATTCTGGGAAGGCAGACACACAGTCCATCACCTGCTCCCATGAAAAACCTTTCAAACTTAGGAATGCCCTATCAAAACTTGAGCCCTGTAAGGGTTATGGGATTTAAAGATCTTCCATGCCCCTTTGGACTTGCTGACTTAGCAGGAAGGGGCGGAGCAAGAGGAAGCGGAAGCCAAGCTAGTGTT
>NW_027185799.1:24005362-24021058 GCF_028583685.1 Petaurus breviceps papuanus
ATATTTGTAATCTCTATAGGCATTGTGAATATGGCATTGCTGATACAAGCCCTCTGACTTAAGTCTCCAAAAATACAGTCATCTCCACAAAACAAGGTGGCACTAATATAGGTTAGGTCAGTGAAAATAATAATAGTTACATAATTTTAAATAAAATTAATATTTGCATAAGGCTTCAAAGATGTGTGTATATACACATGCACCCATGTGCATACATATATACATATATGTGTACATGTAAAAATTCTGCCCTCTGAATCCACCACCTCCTGTTAGGAGATAGGTAACATTTTTAAATTATTGATTTTCTGGAATCACAATTAGTCATTACATTGAGCAGGGCTCTTAAGTCTTTCAAAATCATCTGTCTTTACAATGTTGTATCATTTGTAGAAATTATTTTCCTGGTTTCACTCATTTCCTTTAGTTCATTCAAGATTCCCCAGATTTCTCAGAAACTATACCAAGTTTTCTTTAAAGGGTTTTTTTTGGTCCATATCCTTTGACCTTAGAGATTCCACTATTAGGCATCTACCCAAAAGGGAAAGGTCATGTATACTAAAAATTTTATGGCAATTTTTTTTTGTAGTTGCAAATAACTGGAAACAAATTCAATGCCCATCAATTGAAGAATGGCTTAAAAAGTTGTGGTAATCGAGTGTAATAGAAAATTACAATGCAGTAAAGAGAAACAATATAACGAATACAGAGAAGTATGAGAAGACTTCTAGGAATTAATTCAGAATGAAGTAAACAGAATCAGAAAAACAATTTACGCAATGACTACAGCATTGTAAGTTGAAAATGTAACAACAAAATGAAACTGCATACTAAATGCCAGTCATTTTACTAGGTGTTTGGGATTCAATGACAAAATTAAAAATAGTTCTTGCTCAAAGACAGACAACAAAATATTCACGGTGAAACTTTTTTGAAGTAACAAAGAACTGGAAACAAAGATGATATATAATAATTAAGGATTAGCTAAATAAGCTATGGTATATGAATAAGGTAAAATGTATCATCATACTATAAGAAACAATGAATATGAAGATTTCAGAAAATCTTGGGTAGTTTTATTTGAACTCATGAAGAGTGAAGTAAGAAGTACCGAGAAAGTAATATAAACAATAACAATGTAAGTGAAAAGAACAAAAAACTGAGGTGGGGAACTATGGGTGTAAAATATTGAATATACTGTCAGACAGTTGTTATGCTGAAAAGTTTTGAACTGCCATTTTTCATTTTCTTGTATAATTCTTATAATAAGGAAGATTCCCCACAGGTAAGGAAGTAAGAAATTTACTTTAAAAAGAAGATCATACAAAAACAAAAGTTCAACACAAGATTAAAAAAAAAAATTGTTGTTGTCCTCTAGGAGCTTACATTCTATGAGAGGAATTCAGCGTGTAAACAGAGAAGTATATACACGATTATTTGATAATGCCAAGCTGAGAAGTTTACATTTTATCCTAGAAGCAATAGGGACTCATTGTAGGTTCTTGAACAAGGAAGGGACATGGTGAGACTTGTGTTTTAGGATCATTATTTTGGTAGCATTGTGAAGGGTGGATTAGAGAGGAAAGAGACTAGCAGTCCAATTAGAATGCTATTACAATAGTCTAGGTAAGATGGGATGAATGGCTGCTTTAGAATGATGAAGAAAACTTGAAATATATTGTGGAGAGGGGGGGACTGTCAAGAGATAACAACAGCCCAGATAAGAGGGATGATATTTATTTGGTTTTTATTCTTTATATACATACATATATACATGTGTGTGTAATGTCTCCTTTGATAGAAGGAAATTCCCTGAGAGTAGGGCTTGTTTAATTTTTTTCTTTATATCTTCAGTACCTAGCAGAGTGCTTAACATACAGAAAGCTCTTTAAACTACTCATTGATTGATTGAGAGAAGGACAGAAGGAAGGAGAGGGAAGGAAACATCTTGGATGTTTCTGGAAGTACAATCATGTGTCACTAGAAGAACAACCGAAATAGGGAAGTTAAAAGGAAGGATAGGTTTAAGCTACAAGATATACACAGAAAATTGTGATATAAGGAAGGGAATGATGGGGAAATGGAATTAAATTATAGAAGTTAATGAGATCTATATCAAACATGTTGAGTTCAAAATATCCATAGGATTTCTGATGGAAGATATCCAACAGGCAGATGAGGTGAGATCAGAGCTGACATGAACTATAGATCTGGGAGTGATCTGCATAGGGATGACAGTAGGAACCCCTGAGAACTGAAGAGGTCACTGAGTGTAGAGAGAGAAAAAAATAAGAAAGCCACACGTCATTTTATACTTCTTTGAGGTGCTTGTCCAGTAATATTGTAAATTACATATAGCTATGTGTCTATTCCTGTGCCAGTCAGTAAATTATATTCGGCTAGGGGCTATGTCCTTTCAAAACTTTGTACTCCCCTACCCATTTATAGCACACTGCTATGAACATAATAAATGCTTAGTCAACATTTGCTGAAGTCAATTTAGTACTTTCAAAAACCTATTGTCATTCTTATTAGCAAGTCTAATTCTTTCAATGTTCTTCCAGATTATTTTATTAATTTGGTCTTTTCCATTGGCAGTTAAGTGGCAGAGTGGTAGAGTTCTGAGTCTAGAGTGAGGAAGACTCCCTCCTCCTGAGTTCAAATCTGGCCTCAGATACTTCCTACTGTCACCCTGGGCAAGTCACTTAACCCTGTTTGCCTCAGTTTCTTCATCTATAAAATGAGCTAGAGAAGGAAATGGAAAATTACTCCAGTATCTTTGCCAAGAAAATCTCAAATAGGGTCACAAAGAGTCAGACACAACTGAAACAACTGAACAATTTTGCAAGCATTGATTTCCATGACTATCCTTCACCCCCAATGTTATATTTCTAATGGAACTTAATTAAAATTAGCATTCTTCATGCTTTAAAAATATTTCTATGTAGCATTGCATTCATCATATGAAGAAAGGTAATGTGGTACAATGAAAAGTTCATACTTAAAATAGTAGGTGTGAATCTTACCTTTGATCCTTAGTAGCTATGTATGCTTGGTAGAAAGAGTTTTGGATCTACTGCCAAAGAGCCTGGGTTCCAGTTCTCTTTTTGCTACCTACTAATTGTGTACTTTGGGAAAATCACTTAAACTGGACCTTAGTTTTCTCATCTGTAAATTGGGGTATTGGACTAGAAGGCCTCTACAGTACCTTCTAGCTCTAAACCTACAACCCTAAATCATAATTTCTCTAAGTTTCTGTTTTCTTCTATACAAAATGGAGACAAGAATAGTGGTCTGGTTGTTGTTAGGATCAAATGAGACAATCGACCAATAAACATTCATTAAGTACCGAATGTGTGCAATAAAAAAACAATTCTTCTCATATAAAAAATTGCCCTATTAAAACCTAAGGTGTCGCACAAATGACTATTATTTTCCCAATGCCACAGAGTGGTAGATTGGCAGTGCATTATAATTCTTCTTTTTCAAATGGAGAAAAAAAAAAAGCAGAGGGATTTTTTTTATCTATATCAAGACATCAAGGTACATTGTAAAGATGTCTTGTTATATCCAAATAAGTTCGTATATGACATTTCTGACAAGGAAATTGGAGGAAAGACATAGTAGAGAGAGAAGGAAGGATGACTGGTGTGTATATGGATAAAGGGTGTGAATGGACAGTTAGTTAAGGGAGAATAAATCCTGGCATGATCCAGAAAGACATAAAGCACTTGTAGGAATTCCATTCAGTTCAAATATGTATTAATCATCTACTAAATGCAAAGCATATACTCAGGGGATACAAAGCATAAAACAAAAAATCTCTGACCTCCAGGAGCTCATATTCAGTGGAAGGATGTACACAGGATACGTGTATATAGATGTACATAGCAAAGTGTGCTATAAGGAAAGAGTGAAGGGGAAACTGAATTAAATTCATTCAAAAATATCAGAGCAACGTCAAGATTTTAGTCAGTATAATCTTCCATCTAGCTGTCAGCACTCAGTGGTTAGGAATTACTACTCTCTAGATAAATACCAGCTTTGTAATAGGGTCCAAAGAGAGTGTGGAAACTGGGTTTTAAAGAAAGGAGATTATGGTTGGGATGGTAGATTGGAGAATAGGTTTATCCAAAGCTGTTTTCACTGTATCACAGAAACATCATCTTCCAGTCAAAAAGCAAAAGCTAACTCTCATTTCTTTAGCAATCAGTTCAGAGATAGGAATCCTAGGGACTAATCAAGAATCTTGAAAAACATTTGCAAAACTTTTTGGTTCAATCAAAAATGCTTCAGAAGGGAGAGAGGAAAAGGCAAAGGAAAGATCATAAGCTTGTGAAATGTACTTCTGTGGCATGATATGAAATGGGTTACTTCATGTTTTATAATCCTCTGTTAGTAACATACAGTGGTGAAGGACAAATTAAAATGCTCTGAGATGCAAACAAGCTGAACTCTATCAGTAATGGTAATTGGTAGCCCTAGGAAAACTACTGAACTCAAGCCTTAATTTCTTTCTTCACAGACATTGTTCTATAGTTCTTTTCCTTCTTTATGGCATCTTATCTCTTTTATTCCGTTTTTCTGCTGATCCAATCCAATCCAATTCAACAAACCTTCATTAAGCACCTTCTATTAGAGGCAGCCTGTATAATGGATGGGATGGCCTTGGAGCCAAGGTGATTTCATTCGAGTCCTGCCTCTGACACATACTGGCTAGGTCACCATGGGGAAGTCACTTACCCTGCTTGTTAACCTGGTAAGTAAGAATGAAGGTGCCATCAGTAGGTGCTTATTTGAATGAGTAGAGGAAGCTCCTTACTAGGAGTTCCCTTGTCAGATCACATATGTGAGTGTATATATGTGTGTATGTATATATGTACAATGTGTGTATGTATGTGTGTGTGTATATTTATATGTGTGTGTATCTTATAATATGTAGCTTCCTTCAACAGGTCTCAGTTCATGTGCTTTCTTCCTAGGTGAAGCCTTTCCTGATTCTCCCTAGTCATTCTCCCTCTGTTCCTCCCTCCCTAGTCAACTCCCTAGTGTTCTCTCTCCTCTCAAGTAATCAAGCATCTATTGATATGCTTAAATGGAATATTTCCCTAACAGAATGTAAGGTACACAGACACAGGGACTATTTTTAATTTTGTCTTTGTATCCTCAGCATCTAGCACAGTTATATATTTATAACACATGACTGGGTTTTCTCTCTCTCAATATAGATATAAATAATACATATGGCACTGTGCTGTATATAATATATATGGCATTGTGCTATATTATATGTAAGTATATAAATATGTGTATGTATATATGTGGGAAGGGGTAATGATATCTCCTATGCCCCCAAGTTGTTGTGAGAATCAAAAGAGATGATGTCTGTAAAGTACTTTGTAAACCTTAAAACATTCTATAAACGCTAGTTTTTTACCATGTAATAGTACATCTTATGGCTAAGTTATATGTAGAGAAACTAGGTAGCACAGTGGATAGAAAGTCTGGGCAAGTTGTTTAACCCTGTTTCCTCAATTTCCTCATCTGTAAAAATGAACTGGAGAAGCAAATAGCAAACCACACCAGTACCTTTGCCAAGAAAACCCCAAATGGGGTCATGAAGAGTTGGACATGAGTGAAAATGACTGAACAGCAAAAGAGTTATGTGTTAGTTCCCTGCTAACCTGTAAGCCTGAAAAGGCCAGGTACCCTATCTTATCTAAATTTTGGATCTCTTCCAGCTCCCAGCACAGTGCTATGCAAATAGCAGGAGGTTAATAAATTTCTATTACATTTAATTATGTTATACTGCTGCTATCTGAAGTTACTGAAAAGCTCTAGGTCCTCCCAAAGGAAAGGGCCTGGGGGCAATAACCCCAATTTGCCTAATCTGGGGAGAAAAAAAAGCCATTTGGGATCAAGTTACAAATTTGGAAGGAACCTTAGAGATCATTTAGTCCAATACCAACACTTTACATTTAGCCCTTGTATGAGAGACTCCTTCCTAACATGAAGAGCCCAAGTCACTTTAGGGTCACTGGTTCATATATCCCCACCCAGATGGTATCAGGGACTATTAGTGCATAAAACTCTTCCAAAGGGAGACCATAAGCACAACTTAACAGCATTCAGTCTCACAAGGCATCAAACACAATACAAATTTTCCATATGTAGAAGGACCACAGAAATCTTCCAAGCCCATAGAGAGGCAAAAGAGACCCTTTCGACCTCTAATGGGTCTCCAAACTCTAATTAGACATCTGTTTCATCCCTATAAACCATGACAGGTGGAGCTCTTGGTTGTGGGAAGTGGAATTAGATCAGGACCTCATCACCAAGGTTCCACTTCCAGGTATTTACCAATAGGGTTCCTCCTTCTGGGAGCTCCTTGCTTTTTTATTCTCTTTCTACAGATGGTGTTAGTTCTCAAACATTTCAATCAGGAGGGATTGACAGTGTTTCTTCACCTGCCCAGGGCCAGTAATATACTGTTAAGTTTAAAGTGCATTATTAACATTTTCTCCATCACTTTCTTAAGTCTAAACAATCAGCAAAACAATAAATCAATCCCTGATTTTTAATATTTGCCAATAATTTGTTCTTAGGACCTGGTTCCAACATTTAAAGAGCCTCTTTGGTACTATGGGAACTGAATTCTATATCATTTTGTATTCCTTAATGTATTGTGGCAAATTGTCCTATGTGTGCCCCATCTTTCTCAGCTTCTGGGCCAAGTGTATTCCTTTTGTTTATCATTTTCCATTGGTCCCTGAGGTCTGGAGGTGTTCCTCCTTCATTCTTATTTTCCTTATCTTCTCATTTTCCTCACTCATCCAAAGTAGGCAATACTGTCCCCTATGGGGCACTGGAAAAATCCAAAGGTAGTAGCCTCAGATGCAATCGTGGAGTATTGAATAAAAATAAGGGGGCAGCAGAAGCATAAAGAAAGAAAAAAAGAGAAGAAAATTCTGAAAAACTACTTGTACATGTTTCATGTATTGTGTAACAGAGTTAAAATCATAGTGATTACATTGTTTTCCAAACAAACACACAAAATCCAAGTTATAGCTAATCAGTGCTCAAGTCTACTGACAGGTCTTAACAAGCAAGTGTTGGCAGAGCAGAGTGTTGTGTATTGTCAGGATATCTAGCATGCATTGGCAGGAATTGTGCAAGTAATGACATTTACAATACAATATTATATGGTTACATGATGCAATATTGCATCACCAAAATTTCAATGCATGGGTAAAACCCACAAATTTACAATATTCAATTCAAGATGCATCATTTTTTAAAAAAGATTTTGTATTTTTTTTAAATGATGCAAATTTAAAAAAAAATAAGGACTTTAAAGGGTTAAAGAAAGTAGATTTCCAGGGGGTCACAGAGTATTTTTTTAAAGGGGGCAGTAAGCCAAATAAATTTTGGAACCTCTGCTCTATGGTATCTGGGCCATATCATGCAAATTACTCTGAATTTTCTCTGAGCCTCAGAAGGCATAAAACTAGGGACAGAAGGCAGGCAGAACTTCCTCTAGGATAGACTACTTGTGACACTGTAGTGGGGGAGAGTTAGTCATATACTGACATCTTGCTACATATTGGTGAGAAAATTGTGGGACAGAGAAGTTATTCCATCCACCCAAGGTGATCCAGGGAATAATGAGCAGAGCTGCAATTCAAAACCAGGTCCTCTAACTGCAGTACTGGTATTCTTGGCCTCACAGCATGTACTGCTCAGTTCCCATATTTCTATGTGAATCACATGGCTGTTTTACATTTTGTGTCCCGTTACAAGTATCAGTTTGGAACTGGTCAAGTATCAGGATGTATACATCCTCTGCAGAGCAGTTTTTTTTAATTGGACATGTGAAAATGAGAACATAATAATCAGTGACAAAAAACAAAATTCCTTTTACTGCCAAACCATGATTATTGAAATTGTATCTGTCAGTGGAAGTAGTCCAAGATCTTGTAAAAACAAACCCCAGATAAAAACCCACAAAAAAATTCAAGTTGGGTAATTTCTTCTTTGAGATTTTTTTTTAATAACAAACCAAAAGATCTTTGAGCTTTTTTAAAAATGAAATTCTATTTTCTCTAAGCTGGAGCCATTACTTTTTCAAATCAATGCTTGGTTTCTGAAAAGAGAGAGTTTAATTGATGAATACTGCCATAAAAGCAGAGGTCCCCACCACGCAGATTTAAAAAGTAAATTGTAATTCCATAAACTCCCTTCTTTGCCTATTCTGTATGCATTTCCATTCTCCCATCACTGATAATTACCAGCAGCCAGATTTCCACTCTGTTCTTAATGCTGTGTGTCTCTGCCATGTTAAAAGCTCCCTGTGTAACAGGAAAGTATACAGAAGGTAAGGCTCTACCTTCAAGATGTAATGCCCAAGGAATACATCACAAAGGCAGAATTATCCAACTCAGGGAAAAAAACAAAAACAAAAAAGCCCTATTGTAGAATGCTGGGACTCTGAAGAAAAGGATGAATGAAGTACTCCTATTCAAATTTATTCAAGGGAAGGAGTTTTAGAAAAGCTGAAGAGGCAGTGTGTCTTAGAGGAGATAAAACTGGTCTTGTAGTCAGGAAGATATGAGTTCAAGTTATTACTGTGTGTCTCTAGGCAAGTTCCTTGACCACCTTGAATCCTAGGTAACTGTCTGTAAGGTGTATAACAGTTGAAGATCCATACTGAGCCCCTTTACTGGGGAGTTTCTGTATCTGGATACAAAAGAAGGTAAGGAGTTCAGGGCAGCTAGGTGGCACAGTGGATAGAGCACTGGTCCTGGAGTAAGGAAGACTGGTCTTCATGAGTTCATATCCGGCCTCACGCACTTACTACCTGTGTGATCCTGGGCAAGTCATTTAACCCTGTTGGCCTCAGTTCCTCATCTGGAAAAGGAAATGGAAAAGCATCTTTGTATCTTTGCCAAGAAAACCCCAAATAGGGTCATGGAGAATCAGACATGACTGAAAAATGACAACCAAAAATATATCTTTAAAGTGTTTATATAAAACAGTCCCTAGATTCAAAGTTAAGGCCCCTTGTTATGTGAGTCTACAATATTTGAGCACTTCAAGGATCTATGACTTCATCTCTATCAACCATCCTTCAAATGGGACAGATTCCATTATCATTCCACCTTACAAGATAACTTAATGGGTTGCTATAGCCAAAAACATTAATTGACTGGTAGCTGGTGATAAGCTTCTTTGAACTTAGGTAGGTTTTTCCTAGGAAAATAGCTGGGTAGTTACTCATCAGGACCACCCTCAAAGTCTTTCCTTCTTGATTGGACCTGTCAGAGCTTTTGCTTTCCTGGCCTAGTCTTTGAGACCTTGGAGTTCTCTCCATGCCAGAATAAGGCATTTGAATAGAACTTTTGTAAAGGGACACTCAAATAATCATGAAATGTATTTAGTTGTTCTCGGTGGTGTCCACCTCTTCATGACCCCTTTTTTGGGGGGTTTCTTGGCAAAGATGCAGGGGTGATTTGCCATTTCCTCCTCCAACACATTTTAAAGATGAGGAAACTGAGGCACCCAGGTTAAGTGATTTGCCCAGAGTCACACAGCTAGTGTCTGAGGCTGGATTTGAACTCATGAAGATGAGTCTTCCTAATTCCAAACCCAGTCCTCTATCCACTGCACCACCTCGCTTCCCAATTGTGAAATAGAATAAGGCTAATTAAGGGGAATCGACTGCCGAGCCACAATTATAAATGAGGTTAAGCTCATCTTTGGTTATCCCCTACCCCATGTCCCTTCAGCATCCCATCCCTGTCCAAGGCAATCTCCTGAAGCAGCCCTTCATGCTCTTGACCTCTTTCCCTTTAACCACCATCAAAACTAATTTGTCTTATATCCATCCCTAGAGAACACTTCTTTCTGCTAAGTGACAACTAGGTAATCTGACAACTTGTGCTAATGTGTTCTTTCTCCTTCCCAGGGAACACCTTTGTCTTTTGACAGGGGATCCCTTTGAGTTAAGGATTTGCATCTCCACTGTAGCCCCCGACTGTAGCAGGCTAATGAGGGAGAAATTGGCGACCCCCCTTCCTTCCCACCCCTTTTCAACAAATAATTCAGTTCCATAATTCAACAAGCCATCTATGTACAGGGAGCTATACTTAAGCCTTGGAGAGGTGTGAAGCTCAGATAAGACATCATCCCTGTCCCTAGGTAATTTGTAGTCTAAGTGGAGGATAAGATACAAACACAGGTAACTAATACAAAATAATACAGGAGAGATACAAGTCAAGGTGCTATGTGGATTTTGAGGTTGTTACTGACAGATGAATCAGGGAAGGTGTCTCAGAGGAAGACTTTAAATTGTGTTTTAAAGAACGGGTAGGCCAACTCCTGGCAGACAGGTGGAGGACTTGGGCTGCACAATGAGACATGCACAGTCTTTGGACATGGCTAATGTGATTTGTTTGTCTTGATGATATATTCATTACGAGGGTTTTGTTTTTCTTTTTTTTCTTAGATGGTGGGAATAGTGGTGGTGAGAATGGGAGGTAAGAGAAATAAAGCAGACTGTTGTTGAATGAAAAAAAAATTCAATTAAGTTTTTTAAAAGGGAAGGATATGAGTTCAAGAGTGGGAGAGAGAATATTATAGGCACAGGGGCAGAATGGACAATGACAAAAAAATATAGGGTAAGGTAGGGGGACAGACAGTGTTCCAAGTTTCACTGCAATATACTCCTTCCACACCTCACTTCCACATAGGGGAGTAACTTAAAATGAGGCTGAAAAGATTAGCACCAGATTTGAGAGATCCTTGAATGTCAGGCAAAAGAATTTACATTTTGCTCAGTAGGCACTAGGGAGCCATTAAAGATTTCAGAGCAGAAGAGTTCCTCCTCAGAAGTCTGGTTCTGACTAATACTGCCTTTATACTTACTTCCTCTGATGGAGATATCTGGAGTTTTTAACTAGAAAGTTATCCAACCATCTTAAGGAACTCTGAATATATTTGTGTGTGTGTGCGTTGCATATACATATAAACCTATGTATGTGTGTGTATACATATGCCTATGTATATGCATCTGCATATGTACATACATACACAGAGTGGTTTGACTAAATACCAGGACATTGTTCTATTGATAATAATTATAGTTGACACACATAGAGCTTTAAAGTTTTCTAATCACTGAATTCACATCAATTATCTGATCCTGGCAACTACCCTATGAGATAGGTTCTGCAGATGTAATTAGCCCATTTTACAGATGAGGAAACTGGAGCTCAGTGAGACTAAATGCCTTGCCCATAGTTACACACTTATAGTAAGATCAGAGGCAGGATTCAAACCTGGGGCTCTTCTAATTATAGACCCAGCTCTCTTTCTGTCGTCCCATACTAGTGATCAATTCTTTCACCCCTACCTCTGACCTTCTTCTGCCTTTGGACCTGCTTTAAAATAGAATAATAAAATTGTAAATCAGCTTAGGTTTTTATTCCTCCTTACTGATTTCTTAAAATTTATTTCTGCGCATCTAAATAAAGGAAAAGGAAAAAGAAATACTATTGATTAAGACCCTACTATGTGCTGGGCACTGTGCTAAGTGCTTGATAAATATGTTCTCATTTCATCGTCACAATCCCATTTGCATAGTTGAAGAAACTGGAACCGGCTGAGGTTGAGTGTGACTTGCCTCAGGTCATATAGCTAGTAAGTGTCTGAAGCTGGATTTGAACTCAGGTCTTCCAGAATCTAGGCCCAGCCCTCTATACAATATACTATCTAAGTGAAAAAAATGGAAAGATGATAAGTAATAATATAAGATGATATAAATCCTCACAAGCTTTCAGGGCACTAAATACTATTTAGCGATTGATCAATAAGTATTTTATAAAACATCTCTCATGTGTGATTGATTATATGCTATGCTCTGTTGCCTTCGAGGAGTCTGCAAACTACTACTACCAATAATAGTAATATCAATGCCTCTCCTTTATATAATAGTTTGCAGTTTATAAAGTACTTTAAAAATATTACTATTTTTGGCCACATAACAGCCCAGTGTTTGTTTAGTAATTTCGTAGTTAATTAGGAAGATTATGATTCTCTTTTCATGGATAAAGAAACAGCCCTCCAAAAGCAAAGTGATTTGCTCAAGAGCTTAAATTGCATTTGAAAGTAATGGCATTGAACAAACAGGATGAGGCCAAGTGTCAGAGGACTGTGAAAACCCACCTGAAGACTCTGACTTTGCTGTCAGAAGCAAAAGGAAACCATTATAGATCTCTGAAGAAGGGAGTGTCCTAAAACCATCCATCATAGTATCATAAAGTGTCCGAGGTGGAAAGATCTGAGAGACTGCTAAACTTTTACAGAGGAGTGAGGCCCAAAGAAATGAAGGCAGAGAGGTCAAGGTCAAAGAGTCTATAGTGGCAGAGCTAGAATTTGAACGTGGATCTCCTTACTTCCAGTCCACTCGACCATACTTCCTTATAGCGATGATAAAATGAATGAACAAAGCATTTGTTAAGCACTATGTCCAAAGCACTATGCCAAAGCTGGAGTTACAGAGAGAATAGAAAGACAGTTCCTGCTCACATTCTAATAAATGTGATCATTTTTAAGAAGGTCAGTTTGGGCAGTAATGTTCAGGATGTCTTGAGAATGCAGTCAAATCACAGGGAGACCAATAAGAAGGTAAATTTTAAAAGTATGTGGTATGTTGTTGTTCAGTCATGTGTGACTGTGACCTCGTTTGGGGTTTTTCTTGGAAAAAATACTAGACTAGCTTGCCATTTCCTTCTCTAGTTCATTTTACAGATGAGGAAACTCAGTAAAATAGAGTTAAGTGACTTGCCCAGGGTCGCACAGCTAATACGTGTCTGAGGTGGGATTTGAACGGAAGAAAATGCGTCTTCCTGATTCCTAGCCCACTGCTCTACCCATTAAGTCACCTACTGGCCCTGATATAGGAGAAAGAACAATGAATTTGAAGGTAAAAGATCCAGGTTTAACTCCTGATTCTGCTACTTATTTTCCATGTGTTCCCAGGTGAGTCACCTAACTTCTTGGGCCTCCTACATTGGAAAAAATGAGGTCATTGAACTAGATGGTTTTCATGTTCTCTTCTAGGACGAACATTCTATGATTGTACTGAAATCACTACCAACTAAGCAGTATAGAGGGTAGAACACTAAACCTGAATTTGGCAAGAACTAAGTTCAATTTCAGCATCAAACACTTTTAACTATACAACCCATCTTGGGTAAGTCACTTAACCTCTGCCTACCTCAGTTTTCTCAACTGTAAAATGGGGATAATAATAGCAACTACCTCCCAGGGTTGCAGTGAAGCTGAAATGAGCTATTTGTAAAACACTTAGCACAGTACCTAGTACATAGCAGGCACTCGATAAATGCTTATTTCCTTCCTTCCTTCCTTCCTCTTCTTTCTTTCCTTCTTTCTTTTTCTTTCCTTTCTTCCTTCCTTCCTTCCTTATTCCCTTCCTCCCTTACTCTATTCTTTTCCCTTCCTTCCTTCTTTCCTTGTTCAATTCTTCCCTTACCCTCTTCTTCCTTCCTTTCTTTCTTTCCTTCTTTCTTGCCTTCCTTCTTTTCCTTCCTTTTTTCCTTCTTCCTGCCTCCCTACCTCTTTCCCTCTTTTTTGATATGTAGAAAACAGAGACAGGTGGTCAGCATGTCAAGTTATTTTAAGTGAAGGAGTAATTTGATCATCTTAGCTTCACAAAGCACTGTTGGTATTCTGATATAGCTCAGAGATTAAACCAAAGGAACAGTCATTTTTATACAAATTGAGTCACTTTGATTGAGATTTACACCCCCATTTAAAACAAAACAAAACAACCCCACTTTTAAGGAATGTGGTAGCTAATTTTTATAGGCATAATTCCATGTGCTGCCACTCCAGAGCTGAAGACAATAAAAGTAGTTTGGAGTGGTAGTGAGTTTTATTGCCTGCCAAGGGCAGAAAAAATCCATCCATATCCTGAAAGAATAAACTTAATGTTCCCATCTCTGAACGGAAACAACCAGCTTCCATGAGCTATATTTATATCCACGTGAGCTAGAGTGAGAACAGGTGACTTATTTGTGGCTCAGAGTAAACCAGGTTTCATAAAAGGTCAGTACCAGTAGATAATCTCCCTAAGTCCATGACATAAAGATAAGGATGGATGTCCAACTGTTCCTAGATTTAATGGTATTTCATAGAACCCAGGACATTTTCTCTCAGGTACCATCCTAATCAAGATTTTTTTTTTAAGAAGCACATGCTAGTAATCTAGAGACCTGGGTTTGAATCCTCCATATACCATTTACTAGCCATGTGACCTTGGGGAAGTTGCCTCACCTCTTAGAGTCCCTGATTTTATAAGATTCTAGGGCATTTCCTGATTATATGATAATGATTTGATCATAGGATTTAGAGTTAGAGGGTGACCTTCTAACCCTTTGGTATAATCACATTTTTTTTTTCAAAAGAAATAACTGTAGCCAAGAGAAAAAAAGGGACTTTGGATGTTTCAGAGGTTGTAAACAGCAGACAGCATTATCCCCAAATCTTCCATCTCTGAATCCAGTATTCTTTCCACTTTATCACACAGAGGGTCTCAAATGCCATAAATTATCTAGAGTCAGTAAAATCAGTCTTGGATTCTGGTTCACTCCAGCATCTAACATGGCACAGAAAATTTCAGTGCATCATTGTTCACTTCTGGCTTTTATTTTCTCATGAGACAATGCAAACCACCTGGCCTGTGCCCTCATTTTGCTTCTATGCATGGGCCAGAGAGAAAATGGAATTTGGGAGAAAAATCATCTTTGAATCTCATGATGGATTGTTGAAGGACGAGACAAAACCACACTCCCTGGAGAGGCCACCAAATCGTGAAAGTCTATGCTCCTTCCACTCCCCACAAATATTTGAGTGGGTGTGTGGTCCTAGGCTAGAAATCTTGTGGTATCAATCCATCTCTGCCCACACAACTCCCAAAACTGCCCCAAACTGTGTGCTCCATCAAGATACGGGCAGAAGGGACATTAAGTCTGTGCCCTGAGATTGATAACATGAGGTTTGGAGGAAGAACCAAAAGGGTTCTTCAGAAGGCTCCCCTCCTTCCATACTCTCCTCCACCTAAAGAATATCCTTTATAGCAATATTATGTCAATGTCAGTATGTCTGTGCTGTGTGCATCATGATTCTAAGCCTATAATTCTCACTGATTGAAGGGGCGAAACAGTAAAGGTTGTTTCTTATAAAACTGAAAAGAGAAGCTCCAAAAAGAAGGACTTCCAGGTTTTCAGCATATCCCAAGTGATTAGGATCACAGGACAGCAAAAACAATCAAGTGTGTCCTTAAAAAAAGAAGAAAAAGCAGCTTATAAATGAGGCAGTGCAACAGAGGGCTATCCTTAGAGTCAGGGGGACCTGGGTAGTTTGGACCTCTAACACATACCACATGTCTGACCACAGGCAAAGCCCACATAACTTTTTGGTGCCACAGGAAATCTTTTGTCTGAGACTTTATGCTACAGAAGGGAAGAGTTAGTTACCCATTGGCATTGGTGAAATGGGTATGAATGAAATGAAATTTGCTCATCAGGAGTAACCCTGCCCCCTCACCCCACAAAAAAATCACTAGTCAAGACAAAAAGAAAGAGAGAGAGAGAGAGAGAGAGAGAGAGAGAGAGA